>NW_006781879.1:1138224-1174288 GCF_000442215.2 Lipotes vexillifer | reverse complement strand
TTTTCTGTGCGGTTTTGGAGTTGGCGCCGCCGCCGGTCGCGCCGCCGCCTCCTCCCCCCGCGTTGCCGCTCCCGCCACCGCCGCCGCCCCCGTGGCCGCCCCCGCCGCTGCCACCGACCTTGTCGCCCTTCTCCCCCAGCTTGGAGGAGGAGGCGGCCGAGGAGCCGGAGTTGGCGTTGCCGGACTTCACCTTCTTCCTGGGCCGGTACTTGTAGTCGGGGTAGTCAGCCATGTGCTTGAGACGCAGCCGCTCCGCCTCCCGAATGAAAGGGATCTTGTCGCTGTCTTTGAGCAGTTTCCAGCGTTTGCCCAGCCGCTTGGAGATCTCGGCGTTGTGCATGTCGGGCGACTGCTCCATAATCTTGCGCCGCTCGATCTGCGACCACACCATGAAGGCGTTCATGGGCCTCTTGATGTGCCCGCTCGGCGTCTTGCACCAGCTCGGGTCGTCGGCCTTGCCGCCCGTGGAAGCGGTGGAGCCGGGAGTGGGGGAGGAGGCGATGCCCAGCTCGAGGCCGGCGCCCGAGTCCGAGCTCTCGCCGGCCAGCAGCGCTTCCGTGTTCTCGGCGTTGTTGGTTTGCTGCACCATGGCCCCGGCTCGGCGGGCGCCCACGCGCGCTCACACCCTTGCGGCGGCCGCGGCGCAATCGCCGGGCCCTCCCGGCTCCCGGGGCCAAGCGCACGCCGAGTTGGGGGACGCGCGCGGCGGCCGAGCGGTCGGCTCAACTCCCGGCCGGGGCGGAGGTGGGCGAAGAGAGAAAAGTCTCCAAAAGATGCGGGGCGGGAGTACTCCGCCTCTTGCAGAGGAGTTATAGTTCCCAGGCTGGAGAGTCTCCCTCCCTCTCTCTCTCGCTCTTCTCTCTCACCGCGCCGCAGTTTGCGCTGTCTCTCGGCTCCTGAGTCCTGGAGACCGTGCTAAAGTGGAGAGGAGTTTCTTGAATGCTGGTTGCTGAAGCTTCGAATGCAAGTTTTTCGCCGCCTCCCAGGCAAGTCTGTTTTTTTTTTTTTTCCTTCCCCTAAAGCGGTTGATTCCAGTTCACGAGCGCTCTCAGGAGCTCAGGAAAGCGACATAGTCTCTATCACTTAGTCCCTCTCCTACAATGCAAAGCAGAAAAGACTCTGGCTCCAGGACTCTCTGTGGGCGGAATCGGTACTGAGGAGTTTGTGCAATTATTTTGTTGCAAGGTAGGAAGCCAAAAAGCCTTCATGCAACAGACTGGCATGAATAAATGTATGTTTCCCCCTCCCTTCTGTAAGAAGGGAGCTGGTAATGGCAGAGTTCCTCCAATGCAGACTCTTAAAGAGCGTGGAAGAACTAGAGACCCGGGAGCGAAACAGGCCTCTTCCCCTCACACAGTTTCCCTTGCTGCAGCTTAGAGCAGACCCCAATTCCGCCTCGCGTCTCTTTATCCTTTCCCAGTCTTGGCCGCGGCCAATCAGCCGCTGTAACCAACGCTTCCTTGAGCCAAGCCCCTCCCCTGGGCTTCCCATTGGCTTGGAACCCGATGCAATAATAATCTCCGCGTGCAATGAGAAGCTCCAAATCTGACCTCATTCCAATTTACAGAGCAAACTTTTTAAAAGGGCTAGAAGTACAGCTGAGATTTCTGCTGCCTCTTTTCCTTTTTGCTGTGCGTGCCTGCGTGTGCGTGTGCGTGTGTGGTGTGTGGTGTGTGAAGAGGATGTTAATGCATGAAATTATTAAGGGGAGAGACGGAAATGTATTCTAACCATTATGTTCGATAACAAGGGGTTTAGAAGGGGGGGAAGGGTGAAATACTGTAAATGGAAGCTCTCTGCTTAAAAGCCAAGTGATTATTTTTATTAGTTCTTTTCAGTATTGGAATAAAGAATCAGCCTCTAGTGCAAAATCTGTTCCTCGGCTCCTTCATAAAGCCAAGGATGTAAAAGGGGGAGGGAAAGCCATGACAATAAATCAATAGATATTGAAAATCATTAAGAAAGCGGTACCTAGACACCTGTCATCACAGTTATTTTAACAATTCCAGGTACAACACAGATGTTGAAGTGTTGTGTAAATCCCTTCAGAGCTATTTTGGTACTGTTTGTGGAAGGCAGAGAAGAGAAATTTTTGCAATAATTACTTGCTCTCTTAACCAAACAAGGGTTAACTATGGTCATTTAATGATTTAAACTCCCCTATAAATCCTGGATAGCCCAAACAGAGGAGCTTTCCACTGGAACATATTAGGCAGTGTTCCATAGTTAACTCAATGGGAGAATTTCCGTAGAGTTTTGTGTAAGGTGATAATGGTGAGTAAAGGATGGGAATCAATTTTACTTTCTAAATATTTGTTTTCCACATTTTCAAAATTAAAGATAGCTTCACTCTCCATCCTTCTCTCCCCCACACCCTCCTCCCCCCCCCCCCTCTTCTATATATATATATATATATATATATATATATATATATATATATATATATATGTATTCTCCTATGTTTGTTACATCAATCAAATGGAACTAAAAGGCCAAGGCAAAGAGAAACTGTAGAAGGCAGTGGTAACTGGTAGCAGAAGAGAATGGAAACTCTGGATTTATATTAGACCTGGCTGCTAGTCCTTCTTACTGGTCCTGTGACCCTGGGGATGTGACCAAGTCTCAGTTTTCCTCATCTGTGAGGTGAGAACACTAGGAACTACTTTATATAGGGTTGTTGTGAGGGTTCAATGAGCTTGATGTATAATAAGCCCTCAGTGAATGCAACTATCCTTCCCTTGATAATTCAGATTCCAGAGGCACTCCTTAAAGTAGAAGCAGCATGTTGTTCAAGAGGCTAAAATCGAGGATGGCCACCAATGTAAAAAAATAATTACAGGTCATGGATGTGAACCGTCCAAGGACCACAGTGGCACCCTTGTCATCCCAGTGATTTGAAAAGAAAATTCACAAGTGTCGTGAAGAATGCGGCAAAGAAAAGGTGCCTACGTAGTCAGAATACGTGTTAATTTAGCCACGTTTGTTCCAAGGTATGAAAATTAAAATTCTAGTAGAAATTGGTCTTCCCTAACACCATAATAGTAAACTGTTTTTCTACAGGCCAGTGATAAGTGGTTAGGTAGGGCTAACCCAACACAATTAGGTCAGCTTTAGATTCAGATCAAACTAGTGCTAGGCAGCAGATTTCTATTTATCTTGTCAAACTTTTGAAGTATGTAGGCTGGCAAGAGGCCCAGGTTGTCAGATTTAGAATTTTACTGGAAAGAACACCCTTTGGAGACATCTGACTGGATCTCTGAGGATCAACCACAAGCAAGAATGTTTTTGTGGGTAAAAGCAAATAATTTTTGACCAGTAGTTACCCAAGTTATATATTTTTTCCTTTAGAAGGAGAAACAAATCTTGAAAACAAAAAAAAACCCACAGGCACCTCTTTTTTTTTATTATTTTTTATTTTTATTTTTGCGGTATGCAGGCCTCTCACTGTTGTGGCCTCTCCCGTTGCAGAGCACAGGCTCCGGACGCGCAGGCTCAGCGGCCATGGCTCACGGATCCAGCCGCTCCGCGGCATGTGGGGTCTTCCCAGACCGGGGCACGAACCCGTGTCCCCTGCATCGGCAGGCGGATTCCCAACCACTGTGCCACCAGGGAAGCCCCCAGGCAACTCTTTTGCATATAACAAAGTTGGGTGTGTCATCACGCTTTTCATTTTCTTTAGTATTCCCACTACAACACACCCCTACATGTTATCAGACATAAAAATTACTCTAAGAGTTCTGTTATTTATAAAATCAATATTTTCACCAGAATAAAAAAAAAAGAATAAATACTACGTTTATTTTGGGATTTGCACCAACTGATAATTTGAGGGTATGGCTAGTTTGTGATATTTCAGTCAAGGTGAGTGAATAATTTAATCAATGTAATTGATTATATTTCCAAAGCCATTTATGAGTTTACCAGTGAATATGATGAGGGAAAAGTGGAAGTTAATCAAAGCAGTCAGAGTACTTTTGTTTATGTTTAAAGCATGCACACGCGTGCACACACACACACACGCACACACACAAAAGCACACAGAGTTTTTAAAGTGTGTACTAAAAATAATATCCACTGGCCTATTTCTATTGTTAGATGTATTTTCTATACTTCAACAAATCTAATCGATGTCTTTAAGACATACCATAGTTACATGCCATTAAGGGAGAAAAACTGCCAATGAAACTAACATCCCCATGGTTGTAAGACATCTGAGATGTTAAAAATGAAGTTCTTCTTAGAATGAAGAAATATATTAGTAATTTCTATTGACTATAAGATTATTATAGTATATATGAATGCTTAGACTTCTAAAGTAGGTTTGTTCTTATACGTTAGTAGTCCTCTTAAAATGTAAGAAAACATGTGACAAATGGCCTTTTATTAAAGTCATCTTTCTCACCAACTGAGTATGTGCACACTGGAATGTATTAGGCCTCTGAATACCAAATAATGAGATAAGATTTCTGTGTTCTCATTACCTAAGTTCATATGCTTTGTAACCAGTGTTCCATTACTGACATTTTTTCCCAAATACCAGATATTTGGTGGCCCCTACTAAATCAGTACTCAGTGTTCCCTCTGCTGGCTTTGCAGTACATGAAGTAATTCTTAATGCTACTCTTTAAGCCATATTAACAGTAAACCAAGATAAAAAATTTTGCAGAAAAATCCTGTTTTAGAATAATAGACTAATTGTCTTTATTAGCAATGATGCTAGACATTCCAAATTTTGAATTAAGGTAAATATTTTATTTAGTTTCCATTGAATAATGGAACTCTATTTTGAGATGTAATGTAATGTCTGCTAATTCATTTCTTTTCTTCTGCTCTCACACACCTGCACAACATAAAATCTCACATCCATAAAATGGTATGGGGTATAGATGGAAGTAAGATTCTATCCTACTGCTAAATATATTTCTATAGTATAGAGGGAGAAAAAAAACCTGAAGGGAAATTAGTTTAACAAATCTCTTGGATTTGAACTGATTTGCAAGATTTTGCCTTGCCTTGTGATTGTAGGACCTGGTCTGACCTGACAACTATTCAGTTCAAAGAACATAAAGAGGGGGGTGGGGAAACCTGTCTTTGTTACTTTAGCAGACAGGGGAGAAGCCTTAGAAATTGGATGTCATTGGCCTTTGCCAACTGAAAGGCCCCAGGCTTTTTGGTTCCACACCTTATGGAAAAGAACCCTCCATCCGAAGCTGATTTACTTCTCAATCAAGTAGACAAACATAACTTGCACTTCATCTTTTTGGGCTGATGAAACTGTATTGGAACTGGACTTCCCAGGGAAGGGGTGGGGTTGGATTGAAAACAATGTATGGAAGTAATTCTTATTTGCAAAATATCAAAATAGGATTTGAGGTAAAATGAAGTCCACGAATTATTTTTACTCTTAGAATAAACTAAGAGATAATAACCCTGCATTTCTAATAATTTTTACCATTTTCTTTCCCCTCCTAACCAGTGACTGGCACCTGGTAGGTGTATGTATGTATGCACTTCATACCACCGCTAACTCACTTTTCCTTTCCTTTCAATTTTCTCATGAGAACAAGCAAAAAATGAGTGTTTGCAACGGGCCACGTAGATTTGAAGCATGAATACGAGCTTCTGCCCCATTTCGCAAAGCAGAAGCAAGGCACACCCATCGGGAACCCGGGTTTGCTCTGCCACCAGCCGGCCCCCAATCCGGGGAGAAGCAGCCGCCAGGTGGCAGCGCTGAGCCTCTCTGCGCCCACGAGCAGACGTGGGAAAACATGGGGACGGTCGGACTTCTTTCTTCTCCCCCTTCCTCCTCTCCCGAACCCCTATCCTCCTCCACTACTCTACCTTCTTTAGGTAGCAGTTTAAACGATCAGCGGTTAATAGGGTGTGTCGGTGAATTCTGATCTTTTTAAAATCATAAATCAGAGTTTAGGGCAACGAACCGCCGCCTCCTGTTCACTTGTCAGAAGCTCCCAGAGACTGGGGACGCCAAGGCTGGCTCCCGTTTGGATCTAGTAACTGAACCGGGAGATTAGCAATTACCGTGTCAGTATCTTGCCGAAGCCGGAACGAGTTAGAAGGCTCTCTCCGAGGCGCGCCTTACTTAAGGACTAGGAAAGGCCGCCCCTCCTCTTCAAAAGATGGTTTCCCCCGGCCCGAAGCCTCGCCGAGCGCCGCGACTCGGTGGCGCAGGCACCGCGCTCTTCCTGCCCTGAGCTCGGCGAGGATTCGGCGGGGATTAGCGGTGCTCAGTGTCGCTCCGCCGCGGCGGCTGAGCCTTGCCTGTCGATTACAGTTACAGGGAGGAAATAAATTGGAATCGACTCCGGCTGTGCTTTTTGGAGGAAAGTCTTTCCTACTGTAAACATGTTTCGGACGATCCTGTCAGCAGCACTTTAACACCCGTCTTCCGTTAAGGGTTTACGACCGGGGAAGAACACACACAACACACACGCCCCCTCACCCTCGCCAGCTCCTAGCCCTCCTTTGAAATTGCAATTGGCCGCGCTAGCCAGGGGGGTGGGGGGGGTCGTTTCCCGGGCGCTCGGCTCCGACATCCCCCGACCCCACCCCGAAAGCCAGCTGGGCCCTCGGCCACCTTGCCCAGTTCCGTCCCTGACCGGAACTGACAGCCACTTGGCCCCTGATCTCCAGCGCGCCCACTGCCTTCGCTCTGGACGCCTGAACGCTCTGTGCGCGCTGTGCGTCTGGTACCCACGCTCCGGCTGGCATGCGACATTCGTACACGGGCTGGGCAGCCCCTCCCTGGTCCCGTTGAGCGTGCAGCTGTCTGATCTCTTGCAGGAGGGCAGAGCAGGGTGTGTGCGCGGCGGGCGAGGGGAGGGAAAAAAGCCGCAGGGCGAAGGGAGGTTGACAGTTGGTTGCACCCGATCCTTCAAGCGTCCCCAGCGACTTCGGAGAGGGCAGCGTACCTCGGTGCCCTCCGTCGTGCGGGAAGGCGGAGTGGGGGTGGGGTGGAGTGGCGGTGCCGGGGCCCCATGGCCGGGGCGCACCGACGCCCCCGGTGCCTCGGCCCCGGGTCTCAGGTCTGGGAAGAGGGAGCTTCTGGCAGGTAAATCACTAGTAGAGGCTGCGCCCGAGGCGCAGTTACTTAGAAGCAGAGCGTTCTGGAGGAGGGGTTCGGCTCCCTTTGTCCCCCTTGGATTCGCGTGTTTCTGGCTTTCCACAGGCCACCGTGGCAGCCAGGCCCGGGAGCAGGCGTCCGGGTGGGGCTGCCAACACCGTCCCCCCCCCCGAGGGGCTCCCCGAAACCGTCCCGGTGACCCCAGCACGCGGTGTGGATGGGAGCACAGCCAGTGGGATCCCCACCCCCCAACGCAGCAGCCAAGTCGAAGCAATTACAGTTGGAGCCCCACGGGGGAAGCGGCTGATTTCACTTACGGAAAAACGCTTCAACAAGAGCTAACCTAAGCTAACGTTAGCAAATGGGTTGACCTACAATTGGAGGGTGTGCGAGGGCGGGCTGGGGCGGGCGCGTCTGCCAGGGAGGGAAACCCGCTGGGGAGTGGGCAGAGGGAAGCGAGGCAAAATGTCAGATAAGAGACCGAGAGGAAGAGGGGAGGGGAGGAAGAAAGGCGCTCGATTGCAGAGAGGGAGGGTGGGAAGGCGCGGAGACTGCACGGGCTGCCAGGTGACGCGGGTCAGAGGAGAAGGGAGGCGGGCGCTCGGCGGGCAGCGGGCGCAGGACGCGCGGGCTCCGCCAGGCACCAGATCTCCTTGCTCCCAGCCCTCCCCTCCCCGGGTCCCTCTCGGCCCGACATCACGTGTGGCACCGAGGGCGGCTCGTGGAAATGGGAGGGGTGGAGTGGAGCAGGGACCAAAGAACTCCGTGCCCCACACCGCGCTGCACACCTGGCACCCGGGACTCGCCATCTGCTCCCAGCTCACCGCCTTTCGGGCCAGGGCTGGGGGCTTGGAGAGATGTAAGGATAGCGCCTGGGGAGAAGATGACTTCGAGTCAACTGAGGCAGTGAACTCAGTCAGTCAGTGTTATGGTGCCCCTACTGTGTGCCGAGTGTCCCCTCCAGCTGCTGGGCTCAGGAACGCACCATCTGTTCCGTTGCATATGTTGTACATTGTATAATATTATAAATTCACATTTCGAACGATTATCTGTAAGGAAATTCGCCGTGCCAGGGAGGATGGTTGAGGCAGTTTGGGGGTCTGGAGAGGTGATGAGTCTGGCAGAGTAAGGTATGAAAGTTCTGTGATTTTCCTCTGTTTTTTTTTTTTTTTTTTTTTTTTTTTTTTTTTTTTTTTTTTTAATTTTATGTTTTATGTCTTCCTTTTTTAAAAATTTTATTTGCTTATTTATTTATTATCTTCGGCTGCGTTGGGTCTTTGTTGCTGCGCATGGGGTTCCTCTAGTTGCGGCGAGTGGGGGCTACTCTTCCGTTGCGGGGCACGGGCTTCTCATTGTGGTGGCTTCTCTTGTGGAGCACGGGCTCTAGGTGCGTGGGCTTCATTAGTTGCAGCACATGGGCTCAGTAGTTGTGGCTCACGGGCTCTAGAGCACAGGCTCAGTAGTTGTGGCGCACGGGCTTAGTTGCTCCGCGGCATGTGGGATCTTCCTGGACCAGGGCTCGAACCCGTGTCCCCTGCATTGGCAGGCGGATTCTTAACCACTGCGCCACCAGGGAAGCCCCTCTGCTTTCTTAAGTATGAGTGATCCCCCTCCCCGTGCTTCCTGTCCCACATTATCAGAACACAGAGATCAAAATTAACAATAACAATTTAAAAATAATAATTTAGTGACACTTAATCTGGGCTAGAAGGGTCCCCAAGTAACTGAAGCCTAGTCCATAAACGCTCAAACTTAACTCATTAATTTGACAAATATCACACCCAAACACTGCCTTATCAGAACCAGTGTTTTGTAATGTAACTTTACTACCCTGAGAGAAAATTTGTAGATAATATAACCTATGATTTAATATATTTTTTGAGTCAACATAATGCTCAAACTACAATATAAAGGAGAAATAGGCACAAAATTTATAATACAATAATATACATTTCAAATGTGCATACCCAGGCTGTATTTCACTAGAACATCCAAAATGTTGTCTAAAAGTTCCAAAATTCTCCCTAGGGAGCACTGTCCAGATGTGAATTATGAATTAAGGGTGCCAGGCAAGTACTAAGGAATGGGAATGCTATTGATATACCAAAGTCTTAAATTCACAGTGGATGTTGTGGATTCTTGTAATAAATCAGCCTTCTCGTATTTATGCCTTTTGTGGATCTTACTCCATCGGCTCAGGATTTGGTCACATGACTTGTTTTGACCAATGGGGCATTAGCAAGCGTGACCCATGCAGAGGCTTGATAAGTGCCTGCACTTTGGGGTTTGGCCACTGGAAATCTGAAGAGCGTTGTGTCGTGAAAAAGCTAGTCTGACTTATGGGAGGATAAAAGGCCCTATGGGGAGAAAGTGATGCCTTGCCAGCGCTAGTGTCCCAGGCATGTGACTGAGGCTGTCTTGGACTTCAGTAGGATTGTCAGATGACTACAGCCACATGAGTGATCCCAGATGAGTCCAGTAGAAGAATCACTAGATTGACAACGCACAGAATTATGAGAACAATACATTGTTGTTTTAAATCACTATGTCTTGGGTGGCTTGTTATGCAGTAAGAGAGGACAGAGTAGTAGTAATTACAGTACCATGTGATAGATGCTAAAATACAAATCTACCCAGAAGATTATCTTTCTTTAGTGATTCCAGATCTTCCTTATGAGTTCAGTCAATGTATTCATTAATGCCCATGGTGGACATAGGGGTTAGCTGGACTTGAATAACCCAGCTAGCTTATCTATTCTCATTGCCAGTTGTGCTCCTTTGGCATTTCCCAGATTTTCCTGAAATTCTTTCTCCTCTCAGGAGACCTGCTGCCACCAGCAGGTGTTGTTTGTCTGTCATCTCTGTCACTCCTTCTGCTGCCTGTGGCCTTTCCTGGCTAGTGTGTTTCTCTCCATTATTTTTTTTTTCTTTTTCCTTCTTCCTGGTCTCACTTTTCATTTTCTGCTATTGCTTCACTTATTGACTTATGATCAGTAAACAGACCAACCATAGTAAGCCTTCAATTATTTGATTCTTTAGCTTATCTTGGCTTTTTAGTCATTGCTCCTGCTTGTAAATTTCGTTCAGTCAGTGTTGGAGATGGGATGAGTATCAACTCTCTAGACCCTGGAAAAGTGTAGTGGTCACATACAGGGTGTGATTCCAGTGCCATGGGATGGTGTACTAGTCAGGGTTCTCCAGAGAAACAGGACTAATATATATATATATATATATATATATACTGTATGTATATAGTATATATGTATAGCCATATATACATAGTATATATGGCTGACAACGCTCAAGATTTCAAAGCCAGTGGTGTGGTTTTAGTCCAAAGGCCAAGAGACTCAAGACCCCAGGAAGAGCTGATGTTTCAGTTGGAGTCTTAACTCAGGAAAAAAAGCCAGTGTCCCAGTGTGCAGGCAGTTGGGTGGGGGGAATTCTCTCTTACTTGGGGGAGAGTCTGTTTTTTTGTTATCTTCAGGCCTTCCTTCGACCAATTGGTTGAGGCCCACCCACGTTAGGGAAAACCTTCATGGAAACCTTCACAAAAACTCATTCACAGAAACACTCAGAACAATGTTTGACCAAATGTTCTGGGTACCTCATGACTTAGTAAAGTTGACACATAAAATTAACCATCACAGACAGTTACCAATAGTCCTTCTTAGAGAATTGACTACTCAAGGATGGCCTTCAAGTATAGGTCGAATAAGTAGCCGCCCAAGAAGGTGTTTTGATGGAAAATAGGAAGATCTTTAATCCTCCCTTCTGACATCTTAACCTTTCCCCCCACAGACCAATAAATAACAGCAAAGCTCATCCCTTTAGGTTATAATATATTTTTTTCTAATTAAAATGCAGATTATCCAAGAAGGTGTTGCATTGAGCTACTACTAGGCAATAACAGCTTGCAGTAAAGTTCTTTTTTTTTTTCTTTTTGGTGGTATGCAGGCCTCTCACTGTTGTGGCCTCTCCCGCTGAGGAGAGCACAGGCTCCGGACACGCGGGCCCAGCAGCCATGACTCACGGACCCAGCCGCTCCGCTGCATGTGGGATCTTCCCGGACCGGGGCACGAACCCGTGTCCCCTGCATCAGCAGGGGGACTCTCAACCACTGCACCACCAGGGAAGCCCCACAGCACAGTTCTTTATAGTAGCTTTTCTAGTAGGTTTTAACATAAGTGGGAGGGGTTGAGGAAAGGGTAAAAGAGAGGATCACTTGGAGAAGGGAATGTTTAAATGCAGTGCTCTCGGCTACAGGGTATGCTATGATGGATGAGAAAAGGAAGAACTAAAGGTTAAAATTTGCTGCCCCCTTTAAACATATAGCTTTAATTTCCTGAGACTGGAAAGTCCCTGATGTTAATATGTACAATAGTATCACTAAAATTACTTCAAGTTTAAGGTATGGTATAGCTTAGCTCAGAATAGATACAGTTTTTCCTTTCATGTATATGCCTCAAAGGTACAATGAAAAAGAAAAAAAAAGACTCCAAAGGAAACTGCATACCTTGTAACTAAAAGGTATTCTTCACTAACTTTCCCTTAGAAATAATTTTATTATAACCATTGCCTATAATATCTAGTAGTCCAAACAACAATTTCTAGAATATTTGAATTTGGAGGATTTTTAAAAAAACAGTAATCTGAGAAAATGCTGTGTCTTTGTGTTAGTTTAGGTATTCCATTTGCCTTTATAGGATAGACTATGCCAAGATGTAGATGTGTCCTGAAAACTCAATGACTCGACACATTAAAGTTCTTTACTGATGCAAAGTCCACTGTGAGCCCAGCAACTCTCCAAAGTGGCTCCCTTTCCCAGCAGTGGCTTAGAAAACCAGGCTGAGTGGCTCTATATCTAAACATGTGACCTTCCTGGTTGTCATGAAAGGGAGAGTGTAGAGAACGCTCCCTCATGTTTAAATGCCTCTTCTTGAAAGCGACACATTTCATTTACGCTCCTAATCCATTGGACATAACTGGACACATAGCCCTGCCTGAAGGCTTGGAAATATATCTGTCCTCTCTGCCCCAGGAAAGAGGAAAAACGGGTATGAGTGAACACTAGAAATCTGTTCCACGTTATTTTGGAATTGATATACCTCATCTAAATTTGCTATAAAGTGGATTTATTGTAAGTGAATCTCATGCTCCTTTCAGCTGCATTTAAAATCAAAATTACACTCTACCAGAAAAAAGTTGTATCTGGACTAATATTTTAGGATATTTTTCTTTGGTTTTTATTTAAGCCACATTAAGATTAAAAAAATTATTAAAGATATGAACATTTCTGTTTCTGAGTATGATGTGGTAGTAGCAGAAAGCTATCACAACTAGAACAAAAGAAATTACAAAGTCATATTTTTAAAAAATATTGGAGGGAAGAATATAAGATTAGAAGAAATACATTTTAGGGAGAGAAGAGGCTAAGGCTGCTGGGCATTTTCTTGCCTGGGAGCATCTGCTGAGTCTGGTCATAGGCTGTCGTAGTAAAGGAAAGGGGAAAAACAAAATTTTTTTCTATCCATGTTGATTGGCATGGGCAAGCTGGAATCTACAGGATCATCAAATAGCCATTTTCTCCCAGAGAATATTTGCTGAGTGCTAGGGCAGTATAGGACAGGCAAATCTAATTGTTAGTGATAGAACTTAGAAGACACTGAGGACACTATCTGTCCATGAGGAGTTGACTGGACATGGCCATGAAAGAACCTTATAAAATACTTGAAATATTCAGTACATTTATCTGAGTAATGTTCTAATGGGTGTATACATGTGTAAAAATGAATTGAGCAGTTCACTAAAGATCAGTGCTGTTTATGCCTTTAGTATCCATATGCCTCAATAAAAAAGATAAAAACAATCAGAAAAAGACAAAAGTTATTTAAAGAAAACCTACTTTTCAATACTTTAAAGCAGGAGTCAGCAGACATCATCTGTAAAGGGCCAGGCAGCAGATATTTTAGGCTTGAAGGCCGTATTCTCTATCACAGCTACTAAACTCTGTTGCTGTAGTGCAAGAGCAGGTATAGGCAATATATAAACAAGTGACCATGGCCGTGATCTAAGAAATTTTATTTACAAAACTAGGTGGCAGGTGGGGCTTCCCTGGTGGCGCAGTGGTTGGGAGTCCGCCTGCCGATGTGGGGGACGCGGGTTCGTGCCCCGGTCCGGGAAGATCCCACATGCCACGGAGCGGCTGGGCCCGTGAGCCATGGCCGCTGAGCCTGTGCGTCCAGAGCCTGTGCTCCGCAATGGGGGAGGCCATAACAGTGAGAGGCCCGCATAACGAAAAAATAAATAAATAAAAAGGTGGCAGGCCAGATTTGGCCTGCCAGCCGTAGTTTACGGACTCCTGTTTTAAAACGTTAGCAAAGATATAACCCTATAGTTAAAATAAGTCACAAAATACAATTCCTTCCTCTATAGTTTCTTGTAGCCCAAGTACAGCATGATGTTTTTTTGAAATACTGGAAGTAGAGTGGGTTTCTTTTGTTTGTTTTTATAAAAACAAAAAGGAGTGTCAGTAATCATACCAAAATAGTTGTAAAATATCTCTCCCACCTTTCTCTTTTTCTATACCTCTCCCTTCTCCCGTACTGGATCAGGAATGAATTTTCATTCAACAATAATTCAACAAAAACTTCTGGGACGCTTATACTCTGTCAGGAACCAGTATGTAGTGGAAATCGAATTAGATATGGTTCCTAACCTCAAGAATCTGTCTGATCAAAGAGTCAGAAATGAGGTGAATACACACAGAAATAAGTATGTAAGCATTGTAAGGAAAAATGAAGCACGTGAGAAGGAAGAGTAGAGCATAATTTAAAGATGGAGTCGGTCCGGGCAGACTTATCTAAGGTTGAGTCGTTAAGTAGGAGACCGAAAGAATGAATGAATAGAAGTTGTCCAGGTTAAGAATGGTGAGGAATGTGGGGGAGGCAGGGAGAGCACACCAGGTAGAGGGAAGGAAATGGGCCAAGGCAGGAGAAAGGAAAGCTTGGTACATGAACCAGTGTGACTAGCACGTAATGAGCAAGGAAAAAAGTGACATGGAAGAAAAGGAGTGGTGGGTAGGACCCAGACTATGCAGGGTACTGGGTTATATTAAGGAGTTTAGATTTTATTCTAAATGCAATAGGAAGTCATGGATTGATTTTAAATAAGTGAATGGCGTGACCTGATTAACATTTAAAAAACTTCATTCTATTCTTGTTTTTATTTCCTTTGCTTTAGGAGACAGATCCAAAACTATTGCTACAATTTATGCCAAAGAGTGTTCTGCCTATGTTTTCATCCAGGGGTTTTATGCTTTCCCGTCTTACATTTAGGTCTTTAATCCATTTTGAGTTTATTTTTGTGTATGAGGTTAGAGAATGTTCTAATTTCATTCTTTTACATGTAGGTGTCCAGTTTTCCCAGCACCACTAATTGAAGAGACTGTCTTCTCTCCATTACATGTTCTTGCCTCCCTTGTTGAAGATTAATTGACCATAAGTGCTTGGGTTTCTTTCTGGGCTCCCTGTCCTGTTCTGTTGGTTTATGTGTCTGTTTCTCTACCAGTATCATAGTGTTTGATTACTGTAGCTTTGTAGTGTAATCTGAAACCACGGAGTGGGAGCGGGATTCCTCCAACCCTGTTCTTCTTTCTTGATATTGTTTAGGCTACTTGAGGTCTTTTGTGTTTCCACACAAATTTTTAAAATTATACGTTCTAGTTTTGTGAAAAATGCGATTGGTATTTTGACAGGGATTGCACTGAATCTGTAGGTTGCCTTAGATAGTATGGTCATTTTAACAATATTAATTCTTCCAATCCAATAACAAGGTATATCTTTCCATCTGTTTGTGTCATCTTAAATTTCTTTAATCAGTGTCTTATAGTTTTTGGAGTACAGGTATTTTACCTCCTTAGGTTTACTCCTAGGTATTTTATTCTTTTTAGTGTGATGGTAAGTCGGATTGTTTCCTTAATTTCTCTTTCTGATAGTTCATTGTTAGTGTATAGAAATGCAATAGATTTCTGTATATTAATTTTGTATTCTGCAACTTTACTGAATTCATTGATGAGCTCTAGTAGTTTTCTGGTAGCATCTTTAGGATTTTCTATGTATAATATCATGTCTGCAAACAGTGACAGTTTTACTTCTTTCATCCAATTTTGATTCCCTTTATTTCTTGTCTGATTGCTGTGGCTAAGACTTCCAATACTATGTTCAATAAAAGTGGCAAAGGAAGCCACTGGCAAAATGAAAAGACAACCTACTGAATAGGAGAATATATTTGTAAATGATTTGACCAATAAGGGGTTAATATCCAAAATATATAAACAGCTCATACTGCTCAACATCAGAAGAACAAATAACCCAATTAAAAATGGGCAGAAGATCTGAATAGACATTTTTCCAAAGAAGACTTAAAGATGGCCAACAGGCACATGAAAATATGCTCAACATCACTTATTATTATAGAAATGCAAATCAGAACTATAATGAGTTATCTCCTCACACTGGTCAGAATGGCCATCATCAAAAAGTCAACAAATAATAAATGTTGGAGAGGGTGCGGAGAAAAGGGAATCCTCATACACTGTTGGTGGGAATGTAAATTGATGTAGTCACTGTGGAAAACAGTATGGCGTTTTCTCAAAAAACTAAAAATAGAACCACCATATGACCCAGCAATTTCACTCCTGGGTATATATCTGAAAAAAACAGAAACACTAATTTGAAAAAATATGTGCACCCCAATATTCATAGGAGCATTATTTACAATTGCCAAGATATGGAAGCAGTCTAAGTGTCCATCAACAGACGAATGGATGAAGAAGATGTGGTGTGTACACACACACACACACACACACACACACACACACACAGGAATACTACTCAGCCATGAAAAAGAGCAAAATTTTGCCATTTGCAACAACATGGATGGTCTTTGAGGGTATTATGCTAAGTGAAGTAAATCAGAAGAGAAAGACAAATACTGTATGATATTACTTACATGTGGAATCTTAAAAATACAACAAACTAGTGAAGATACCAAAAAAGAAGCAGACTCACAGATATAGAGAACAAACTAATGGTTACCAGTGGGGAGAGGGAAGCGGGGGCAATACAGGGGAGTATATTAAAAGGTACGAACTATTATATATAAAATAAGCTACAAGAATATATTGTGCAGCTCTGGGAATATAGCCAGTATTTTATAGTAACTATAAAATGAAGTGTAACCTTTAAAGATTGTAAATCACTATATTGTACACTCTAACTTATTGTGTATAATGTTGTACATCAACTATAACTCAATTAAAAAAAAAACTTCACTGTAATCACTCTGTGGAAAATTCATGGGGAGGGCGATAAGATAGCAAGGAGAATCTTTAGAAGACAACAGTGGTAACCCAGTCTAGAGATGATGATGGTTTGAGTACCAACAAAGGAGAGAAGTGAATGGTTTGGGGTACATTTTGGAGGTAAAATTGGTAGAACTTAGTGGTGGGCTCTTTTATGGAGATGAGGGAGAAAATGATTTGAGAAGAGTAGGGAAGTACAAAATAATCATTAGGAAAATGATCAAGTGAGTTTACTGGAGATACATATTTAGGTTGCCAAGCAGTGTTTAGGGTGGAGATGTTGACTTTTCATTGATACCAATCAGGTCAGTTGTGCGTTTTCTCCAGTTTGAGCATGAGAACAAAAAGATAGATTGTTGGGTTCATCTAGGGTTGGGGTTTGGTGTGTTTGACAGAGGACAAAGAAGGATGGGGATTACTATAGTGTTTACAAAGGAGTTATTATACTGAGGGACTCTAAGTATCTAAATAAATAGAGAAGTAGGGACTTCCCTGGTGGTCCAGTGGTAAAGAATCTGCCTTCCAATGCAGGGGACGCGGGTCTGATCCCTGGTTGGGGAACTAAGATCCCACATGCTGTGAGGCAACTAAGCCCGCACACCACAACTACTGAGCCCATGTGCCACAACTACTGAGCCCGTGCACCACAACTACTGAGCCTGCACACCTAAACTAGAGAGCCCGCCTGCCACAAACTACAGAGCCCACGTGCTCTGGAGCCTGCACGCCACAACTAGAGAGAGAAAACCCGCACACCGCAACTAGAGAGAAGCCCACATGGTGCAATGAAGAGCCCACATGCCACAGTGAAGACCCAACACAGCCAAAAATAAAAAAATAATTAAAAAATAACAAAAATAAATAAATAAAAATAAAGATAGATTAGATTGGAATAAAAATAGAGAAGTAAAGGCAAGAGGGGCTCATGGGCAAAGAGAAAGCCATGGGGTTATGGATTGGAAGTCTTCATGAGATGGAAGATGGTGGAAGAGAGGGGTGATGGTTTGAATAAGCTGAAAGTAAAAGTTTTATTTGAGAATGGGACATCCGATTCTGTGATTCTGTAGGTTGCTGAGGCAGAACTAACAGCTCTGCATTTTGCATGGGTCTCCAGTATATGTTGAAGTGGTCTTAAATGATGACAGGAGTTAAGGTGGACTGGAAGATTGGAAGCCAGGTGTTGAAATCTCAAGTGAATGAAGAGAAGTGACAGCAGGTGACAACAATAAAAAGGAGGAAAGTGTGAGTCAGCTGAACGATATGGGTCTCAAAGGAGAGGGGATATTTACAAGAGGAAGCAAGTAATGTCTGAAAGTAGGCAAACATGGACCCAACTACCAAGCCTGAAGTGAGAATAAGCAGTTTCTATTTAAGAGGGCTAAAGGGGAAGTGATGTTCTTGGACAGGGCTTAGGTTTTACCAAGGCAGAGGTGGAAAGAGAGGGGAGAGCAAGGTGGAGAGATAGGAAAGTTGGTTGAACACAGAGCAGACATTTTCAAGGCTGTAATGAGGTCCAGAGTTGGGTCAAATGGAATGATGGATGTGGTAAGCAGGTATGAGCTGAGAGTTGATGAGATGAAGGATTTCTGGAGAGACTTTTATATATGGCAGAGGATTTAACTCCTGAATGGTTTTTGGAAGAAAGTGAGCACTTAGCCTAACACTGAAATCTGAAGGGTTTTGTTTTAACATCAAATATGATAACCTTGGAGGACATTTTCATTTTCAAGCTGTCTTTCCATTTTAAAGTTGATAATAAAAATACATAACAGATTAATGAGTATAGAGATTCTCCTTGAGGTGATGAAGCTATTCTGGAAATGGATGGTGGTGATGGTTGTACAAGTTTGTGGGTGTACTTCATGCCACAGAATTATACACTGAAAAATAGTTAAAAATGGTAAAATTTATGTTATATATATTTTACCACATAAGAAAACAATGTTTAGCAAAGGTTGTGAACTAGCATCCCATTGGCTAAATCTGCTCCCAGACATGTTTGGTTTGGCTTCAAACTGTTTTGGACATCATTGTGTGTATAAAAAAAAAAAGAGAAGGGGAGGGGAGGGGAGGGAAGGGATTAAAATCTGACATTTAGAAATCTGGAGATTTTGTATTAAATCCCTTTAAAAATTGGTCTATCAGGCTTACCTGGTGGTACAGTGGTTAAGAATCCACCTGTCAATGCAGGGGACATGGGTTCAAGCCCTGGTCCGGGAAGATCCCCCATGCCGCGGAGCAACTAAGCCCGTGCGCCACAACTACTGAGCCTGCATGCCAAGAGCCCATGAACCACAACTACTGAAGCCTGTACACCTAGAGCCCGTGCTCCACGACAAGAGAAGCCACCGCAGTGAGAAGCCCGCACACTGCAACGAAGAGTAGCCCCCGCTCCCCACAGCTAGAGAAAGCCCGCACGCAGCAACGAAGACCCAATGCAGCCAAAAATAAATAAATATTTATTTATTTATTAAAAAAACAAACAACAACAAAAAAACTGGCCTGTCTACTAACTGGGCACACAGTCCTACTTGGGTAGGACCAGCTGGAGCCCAGGGAGCCCTGCTCCCCTCACATGGTGCCTGGGCTTCCTCACTGTCTTCTTTTCACCACCAAGGCCTCAGCCCTCCAGCCCTTCAGCCTGATGCTTGCCCTGTTGGTTCTCTTTACAGAATTCATAGAATGGTGAAATAATTTTATAGCCGAGCCTCTGCAAAAATGAAAAAATGAAAGGTACACTGAGCAGGGCCTTGTGTTGCAAGAAAAGTGGGAGAAAACACATTTGTGGGTGGAAGTAAAGCTGCGTGTTTAATGTGTAAACAGAGTATGTCCCGAGAATACAATCGGGTCAACTTCAGTTATTTTTATTACCTGCCCAACTCCTGAGGGTGGTTGTGTTTGCCTCCCTGATTTATATAAACTGTTTATAACTTTAATTTTTAAATAATTCGTGTAAAGCTGAAAACCTAGCAACATTTGAAGGCCATAGAAAATCTTGAATTTTCATCTAGCCTTTGGCTAATAAAAGTATCCTGAAATAAATTTATAAAAGAAAAAAAAGGGACTTCCCTGGTGGCGCAGTGGTTAAGAATCTGCCTGCCAATGCAGGGCACATGAGTTCGAGCCCTGGTCCGGGAAGATCCCACATGCTGCAGAGCAACTAAGTCCATGCGCCACAACTACTGAGCCTGCGTTCTAGAGCCCGCGAGCCACAACTACTGAGCCTGCATGCCACCACTACTGAAGCCCGTGCGCCCAGAGCCCATGTTCTGCAACAAGAGAAGCCACCGCAATGAGAAGCCCGTGCACTGCAACGAAGAGTAGCCCTTGCTCGCCGCAACTAGAGTAAGCCTGCGTGCAGCAATGAAGACCCAATGCAGTCAAAAGTAAATAAATAAATATTAAAAAAAAAAAAAGTATCCTGACTTTGAGCCTTTGGGGAACAATCCATGGGGTATTAATTCATTAATTCATGAATTAAATTATTATTCTCAATATTTGCTCATATGAAAAATACTGATATATTTTCTGTTTTATATGTGTCTGTGTGTGCAAGTTAGTAAGAGAGGAAAAAAGAGAGAAAAGGGTCACGTAGATCTATTCTTATTCATTGGCACAGAAATGCATTGTCTGTGCCAAATCAATCAGTAGAAATGGGAACATTAAATCGTGTGTCAATATTGCTGTGAAAAAAAAAGTTCTAGTACACAAAATGGGCATGTACTGTCACCAGAAAAAGTGCACTGACTTCCTTTTGAAAGTAAAAAATATAGTAAACACCAGATATTCTGGTACTATGACTGACTCTAGTCTAAAATATCCTAACACTTCTAAATTTACGTAGAAGTCATTTTGCCTTTCTTTTTAGTTCTCTTCCTACTGGATGAACTTAACCTTCGGACATCTTTGCTTGGGAATAACAGTACATTGAATTACTGTATCACTGGAAGAGAGTTGAAAACAACACTTAATAAGAACGAAAAGGTCCAGTTTCTACTTAGAAATGGAGAATTGCCCCAGTATCTGTTGACCACAGTCTGACTTCTGTCGGTGCCCTGTGACATTAGGAAATATACCCATGACCCAGGCTAAGTCATATATAAGCATAGAGGGTGTATTAGTTTCCTAGGGCCACTGTAACAAGATATTGCAATTAACTTGTCCTTAAACAACAAAAACATATTCTCTCACAGTTCTGGATGCTGGTAAGTCTGATATCTGGGTGTCAGCAGGGCCATGCTTTTTCTAAGGGCCCTAGGGAAGAATCTGTTCCATGCCCTTCTCTTAGCTTCCGGTGTTGCCACCAATCCTTGATGTCCCTTGGCTTATAAACACATCACTCCAATCTCTGCCTCTGTTGTCACATGGTGTTCTCCCTGTGTGTCTTTATCTGTGTCTCTCTGCCTCTTCTTATAAGTCATATTGGCTTAGGGGCCACTGAATCTTGACTACATCTGCAAAGACCCTATTTCCAAAGAAGGTCACATTCACAGGAACCAGGAGTTAGGTCTTCAACATACCTTTTTGGAGAAGACAATTCAACTCATAATAGAGAGACAGAACAATGGCCATACCATGACCATTGAATTAGCTCTTTAGTTAGACACTGGCCCAGCCATTTCTTTCTTTCTTTTTCTTTTTTAATAATTAATTTTCATTGGAGTACTCAGTGCTCTGTGGTGACCTAAATGGGAAGGAAATGCAGCCATTTCTCATCTCAGCCATGGCAGCCTTGTTTCCTTCCTCACTTGTTTCTGAGCCATCTCCTGCTTTATCCCTCTACCATGACAAACTAGTCAATGCTGGTCAACTTTCATCAATTTACAACAGGTTCCTGTTTGTAACTAGTCTCCCTCCTACTATGCTCTCTCCTTACCCCAAACCCTGGAAATAGAATCCCTTGATCGGAACCTGGAACGCCATTCCCATGAATTGCTTCTGTCCATCCTTTCCTCCTATCTTTAATTCTTCCCTGTTTGTTTCGATTTTCTATTGTCATCACTTCAGCCACCTTGCAACTCTCTTGCCCTGCCATCCCTCTCGTCCATTCACTTGCTGAAGCCCAGTCTTGAAAAAGTCCAACTATTTGGTCTCTGGGCTCACACCTGAGCACTGTGAGAGGAAATCACACAACTGTTTTCCTCATCAGCTTTCTCTCAGTTCCCTGCAGAGGCGTTTCATTCTAGCCGTAAGCTCCTTAATCCTGTGACATCACTGATTCCCCCTCATTCACACCTTGCTCTTCAACTCTTGGTTCATGGAGAAAATACACAGGTACCTTCTTAACTTCATACCACCAAATCTACAAATTAGCCTTGATCTGCACCCAGCACTTTTCCTCTTGCCAGTTGCAACAAAGGAAACAAAGTCCATGGAAGGTCTTCCCTGCCCCTGTCTCTGGACTCAGCCCCCTTTCTGTCTTCTAGCGAACTCCATGGCTTTGAATCATTTCTCCTGTAGCTTCACTCTCCATCCCCTTCATTGGCTCTTTCTCATCAAAATGTTGTCTCTTTCATTTTCTATAAACAAACAATCCTGTCACCAACAACTCTTCCCTTAACCTGATGGTCACCAGGTTAAGGGAAGAATTGTTGGTGACAGAAGGATTGTGCTTCATTTTACAGTATTTTACAGGTACTAAACCTTCAATCTCTGTTTTCTCCAGCTCCTCTCATTCTCAGGTAAACTTCCTGAGTTATCTACCTTTGCTGTTTACAGTGACTCACACACATGCATTCTTTGATGTAATAGAATCTCTTAACCACCCACTCCAAGATCATTGAAGACTTGCTTGTTGCTGAATCTAATAACATTGTTTTGTCTTTCGTTATTCTTGCTTTTTCAACAGCAGGTGACGCATTTTTGCTTTCTACTTCTTAAGTTTCTCTTCTTAGCTTCTAGATACCCAGTACTTCTGGTTTTTCTTATAATTCTCTGGTGTGTCTTATTCTTTGCAGAGTTCTCCTTTCACTGTCCCTTAAATATTAGTGATCTTTGGTTCCTGCCCATGCCCATCACTGTTCCTTACTCTATACAATTTCCTATGGGATTTCATGAATTTACATGCTGATAGTTTCCAGAATCTGTAACTGTAGATCATATTACTCTCCGTAGACTCATATTCACATATCCAACTGTCTCCTAAACACCTTCACTTAGATGTCCCATGAGCTCCTCAAATGAACCATGCCAAAAATGAAACTCAATCTCTATTCCCCACTTCCCTTCTGTCTTGCTTTAACCCCTGGGTTCCCCATGTCAGTTAATCCTTACCCTACTGACCCACACCAGAGACTGAGTGTCATTTGTAGCAAATATTCTTTGGGCCTCACCATTCCCTGTGGTCCTGCCCATTTCCGAAGGCCTGTATCTATGTCTTTTTTGCCCGAGGGCCTTTAAAGAAGCAACAGAAAGCTGCTCTGTCAGTGCAGAACAGGCTGGAAATGCTGGGGTATTAAACCTATCAACCAGTGACTCATGGCAATTGGTTTATAAATTCCCCATCTCCTCAACCTCTTGGGTGGGAGAACTCTGAGACATTTGTTTTATAGCATTTCCCAGGATTTCTCCATGACATTAATAGCATAGTTGGCTTGATAAAGCACTCTTTCTTGGCTGTATTTCCTCCTTGATATCACTTCCTCATTTTCCTACCCATATTCCCTGTTCTTCTGAAATGAAGTGCTTGCCCTTGAACCTTTTCCTTGAGATCTGTTTCTGGGGAAAACCAAAGTAAGATATCATCCTTCTTTCTAATCCCTTCCTTTCTTCTTCCAGTTAATTACCAAATTCTGTTCATTCTACTTCATCATCATCTTGAGAATCTAGCCACTTCTCTCTAGCCTGGCTGCCATTTCCCTGGTACCCACTGCCATCCTCTCTAGCCAGGATCACTGCAGCAGTCTCCTACTGCCCTTCACTATTGTCCCCCTTCAGTCTCTTCCCTGCAAGCAGTGATCTTTCAAGTATGCAAATTTGATAATATCACCACCACAGTAAACTTTTCAGGTCTCAATTCAGAATTGAGAAGCTTTCCTTAACCTTTCATTTATGGGGACCTATTAAAAAGAGCACCCTCTGCAGCCACTATGGAAAACAGTATGGACGTTCCTCAGAAAACTAAAAATAGAATTACAGTATGATCCAGCAATCCCACTCCTGGCATATACCCGGACAAAACTATAATTCAAAAAGATGCATGCACCCCTATGCTCATAGCAGCACTATTCGCAATAGACAAAACATGGAAACAACCTAAATGTCTATCGTTGACAGATGAATGGATAGAAAAGATGTGGTACATATATACTACTCAGCCATAAAAAAATGAAATAATGCCATTTGTAGCAACATGGATGCAACTAGAGATTATCATACTAAGTGAAGTTAAGTCAGAAAGAGAAAGACAAATACCATATGATATCACTTATATGTGGAATCTAAAATACGGCACAAATGAACCTATCTACAAAACAGGAACAGACTCATAGTCATAGAGATCAGACTTGTGGTTGCCAAGGGGGTGGTGGGGGAGGGAGAGGGATGGACTGGGAGTTTGGGGTTGGTAGATGCAAACTATTACATTTAGAATGGATAAACACAAGGTCCTACGGTACAGTACAGGGAACTATATCCAACATCCTGGGATAACCCATAATGGAAAATAATTTTTTTAAAAAAGAATGTCTATATGTGTATAACTGAGTCACTTTGCTGTACAGCAGAGATTGACACAACATTGTAAATCAACTACACTTCAGTTAAAGAAAAAAAGCACCCTGTTATTTCCCTATTAAAGCACTTCTAACACTATGCACGGATTGCCTATTCACTCAGCTGTATTCCTCACTATACTGTAAGCTCTAAGAATAGGAACATTGTTTTTTGTCTTTCTTTTCGTTTTCTTTCCTTTTTTGTTCTTTGTTGTTGGACTCCTAGGTTGTAACTCAATGTGGGGTATAGAGTAGAAACTCAGTGAGTATTTGCTGAATAAATGAATGCTTAATGGGTCATTCCTGTCTTGCCCATCTTGGCCTGTTTCTGGAGGGCCAGTATCAGAAAGCTAGGGAACACATTTGCAATTTGTACCTGTGTTTACTCTTCTGTTCTAAGAATTTTTTTCTATAAATAATGACAGGTGATCTCATTAGGGGATGAATTCATCAGAGGATGGTGTCAGGCATAGGACTGATTTTGTTTAAACCTTAATAGGTGATCATTCCTGTTATTTGGTATAAAAAGAGGTATGGACAAGATGGTAGCTTGGAACTTCCAAATTCTTTACATTTGGGGACTTTCCTTAATTCTTTACATTTATTCTTTCATAAGAATTTATTTCATAAGAATGTATTTCAAATTTATTCTTTCAAAGAATAAATTCTTTCATTGAGAAGAAATTCATGCCAATTCATTCATGATAATTATCATTTGAATTCTGTAAATTGAATTTCCACTAAGATAGGCATGTTTGTATTTAAAAAGAAAAAAGCTACCATTATAATTCCTACCCAATTCTATAAAATTCAAACTTCAAAACTTTGATTCTTATCCATGCCTCTTATTTAGAGTTTTCTTCTCCCATTTAAAAGTATTCTAACGTTTCATTATTTATTCTAATTATATTGATAAAAACAGGTAGCCTGGATTCTAAATCATACTATTTGTAATATGGAATTTCAGCTACAGGACAAAACCCACTTTATTTTCCTCTTTCCTTTTTTTTGTTAGTAGAGGGTACTTGTTAATGGCACAAGTTTTCAAATGCAGTGGACAGGCTGGAGTCCTCATCCTGCCAATTATTAAGATGTGCAAGCAGAGGTACTTTGCTTCATCTCTCCAGGCCTCAGTTTCCTCATCTTTTTAAAGAATAAAGTGATATCTACTTCTTAGACTTGCTATGAAACAAATGAGACAACAGATGTAAAGGGATTAGCACATAATAAGCACAATAAATGATGTCATCATCATTATTTATTAGCTGTTAGTTGGAGAATATGTCCTTTTATTATCCTATTTAGTCCTCATAACAATACTATGATGTGACCAATGCTATCATCCCTATCTTACAGACACAGAAACTGAGGCCCAGAGAATTTAAGGAAACTTGCCTAATAATTATAAAATAATAATAATAGAAAAAAATTATAAAGTGTTTGCTATGTACGAGGCACCATTCTAAACTGTTTACATGTGAATTCATTTCCTCAATCCTAATAGGTATATCTTATCTTTATCCCCAATTTGCAGAACGAGACTGAGATCCAGAGCTATGAAGTAACTTGTTCAAGGTCACACGGCTCTTAAGTGGTAAAACTAGGATTCAAATCTGGGAAATCTGGTTTCAGAGAATGTGTGCTTAACCATATGTATACGCCTCTTTTGTGCTACTCTGGGGTGCTGTGCCTTGATAAAACAATGAATGAATACAGAATTGGAAGCTTGAGAAAAACACAAAAGCATATTTTGATTTTAAATATAGGAACAACAGGTAAATTCCTATCTATATTCTGGTACAATTCAGGGCATACAAAACAAAAGAAAACATTTAGCTGACCTACCTTCTTTTGGGTTCTCTGCAGTGCATTTTAGGATTTTTTTCCCCAGTTTTAGTGAAATATAGTTGAGAAATAAAATTGCATATCTTTAAAGTATACCACCTGATGATTTGACATGCATATACTTTGTGAAATGATTACCACAATCAGGTTAATTAACACATCCATCACCTCATCTTTGTGTGTGTGTGTGTGTGTGTGTGTGTGTGTGGTGAGAATGCTTAAGGTCTACTCTCCTAGCAAATTTCCAGTACACAGCACAGTATTATTAACTATTGTCATAATTCTGTACATTAGATCCCCAGAGCTGAAGGCTTGGATCCTTTGATCAGCATCTCCCCATTTTCCCTCTCCTTCTAGCCCCTAGTAACCACCACTCTACTCTCTGTTTCCAAGTTTGACTTTTTGTTGTTTGTTTTTAGATTCCACATATAAAATAGATCATACAGTATCTGCCTTTTTTTTAATTTTATTAAAAAATTTTTTTTGGCTGTGTTGGGTCTTTGTTGCTGCGTGTAGGCTTTTCTCTAGTTATGGTGAGAGGGGGCTACTCTTCGTCGCGGTGCGTGGGCCTCTCATTGCGGGAGAAGTGGAGAACCGGCTCTAGGAGTGCGGGCTTCAGTAGTTGTGGCATGCAGGCTCAGTAGCTTTGGCTTGTGTGCTCTAGAGCGCAGGCTCAGTAGTTGTGGCACATGGGCTTAGTTGCTCTGAGGCACGTGGGATCTTCCTGGACCAGGGCTTGAACCCATGTCCCCTGCATTGGCAGGCAGATTCTTAACCACTGCACCACCAGGGAAGTCCCTATTTGCCTTTTCTCTCTGGCTAATTTCACTTACCATAATGTCCACCAAATTCATCCATGTTGTTAAAAATGACAGGATTTCTTTCTTGCTTATTTCAGCTTTGCTATTGAGTTGTATAGACTCCTTATATATTTTGGATATTAACCCCTTATCAGATATATGATTTACAGATCTTTTTTTTACTATTCTGTAGGTTGCCTTTTCATTTTGTTGATGATTTCCTTTGCTGTGCAGAGCTTATTAGTTTGATGTAGTCCCATTTGCTTATTTTTGCTTTTGTTATATGTGCTTTTGGTGTCATATCCAAAAAATCATTGCCAAAACCGATGTCAAGAAGCTTTCCCCCTATGTTTTCTTATAGGAGTTTTATGGTTTCAGGGCTTACATTTTAGTCTTTATACCATTTCAGGTTAATTTTTGTGAGTGGTGTAGGGTAGGGGGTCCAGTTTCATTCTTTTGCGTGTGAATATCCAGTTTTCCCAGTAGCATTTACTGAAGAGACCATCTTTTCCCCATTGTGTGTTCTTGTGCCCTTGTCAAAGATTAGTTGACCATATTTGTGTGGGTTTGTATGTGGGCTCTCTATTCCGTTGCATTGGTCTATGTGTCTGTTTTGTGCCAGTACCATAATGTTTGATTACTATAGCTTTGTAATAGAGTTTGAAATCGGGAATTATGATGCCTCCAGATTTGTTCTTCCTTTCCAAGATTGGTTTGGCTCTTCAGGGTCTTCTGTGGATCCATATGAATTTTAGGATTGTGTTTTTCTCTTCCTGTGGAAAATGCCAATGGAATTTTGATAGGGATTGCACTGAATCTGTAGATCTCTTTGGGTAGTTTGGACATTTTAACAATATCAGTTCTTCCAGTCCATGAACTTAGGATATCTTTCCATTTACTTGTGTCATCCTCAGTTTATTTCATCAATGTCTTGTAGTTTTCAGTGTATAGGTCTTTCACCTCCTTGGTTAAATTCATTCTTAAGTAATTGTTTTTAATGCTACTGTAAATAGGATTGTTTTCATTTCTTTTTCTAATAGTTTGTTGTTAATAGAAGTGCAACTGATTTTTGTATATTGCAACTTTACTGAATTTGTTATTTCTAACAGGTTTTTGGTGGCGTCTTTGGGTTTTCTACGTATAACGTTATGTCATCTACAAACAGAGAAAAATTTACTACTTTATTTCCAATTTGGATGACATTTATTTCTTTTCCTTGTCTAATTGCACTGGATAGGACTTCTGGTACTATGTTGAATAGAAGTGGTGAGAGTGGACACCCTTATCTTGTTCCTGATCTTAGAAGAAAAGCTTTCACTTTTTCACCATTGAGTACAATGTTAGCTTTGGGCTTGTCATATATGGCCTTTATTATGTTGAGATATATTTCTTATGTATCTAATTTGTTAAGAGTTTTTATTATGAAAGGATGGGATGTTGAATTTTGTCGATTTATTTTTTTCTACATCTATTGAAATTATCGTGTTTTTATCCTTCATTCTGTTAATGTGGTGAGTCATATTTATTGATTTTTGTATGTTGAACCATCCTTGCACCCCAAGGATAAATCCAACTTGATCATGGTATATGATCCTTTTACAGTGCTGTTCAATTCTGCTTGCTAGTATTTTGTTGAGGATTTTTGCATCTATATTCATCAAGGATATTGGCCTGTAGTTTTCTTTTCTTGTAGTGTCCTTGTCTGGCTTCGGTATCAGGGTAATAACTGGCCTTGTAAAATGAATATGTAAGTACTCAAATTTTTTGGTAGAGTTTGAGAAGGATTGGTATTAATTCTTCTTTAAATGTTTGGTAGACTTCACCAGTAAAACCATCAGCTCCTGGACTTCTCTTTATTGGGAGATTTTCAATTACAGATTCAATCTCCTTGCTCATTATTAGTCTATTCAGTTTTCTGTGTCTTCATGATTCAGACTTGGTAGGCTGTGTATTTCTAGGAATTTGTCTGTTTCTTCTAGATTGTCCAATTTATTGATATACGGTTGTTCATAGTTGTGTCTTATGATCCTTTGTATTTCTGTGGTATTAGTTTTAATGTTTCCTCTTTCATTTCTGATTTTATTTATTCAAGTTTTCTCTTTTTTTACAGTTAGTCTAGTTAAAGGTTTGTCAGTTTTGTAAAAAAACAGCTCTCAGTTTCATTGATCTTTTCTATTATTTTTCTGGTCTTTATTTCATTTCTTTCTGTCTGATCTTTGTATTTCCTTCCTTCTGCTAACTTTTGGGCTTCATTTGTTTGAATTTTTCTAGTTCCTTGAGGTGTAATGTTAGGTTGTTTGAGATCTTTCTTTTTTCTTAATGTAGGCTTTTATTGCTATAAACATCCCTCTTTGAACTGTGTTGCTGCATTTCATTAGTTTTGGTATGTTGTGTTTCCATTTTCATTTGTTTCAAGGTATTTTTAATTTTCCTTTTGATTTCTTCTCTGATCCATTGGTTGTTCAGGAGTTTGTTGTTTAATTTCCACATATTTGTGAATTTTCAATTTTTCATCCTGTTACTGATTTCTATTTTCATGCCATTGTGGTCAGAAAAGATACTTGGTATGATTTCAGTCTTCTTAAGTTTGCTGAACTTGTTTTGTTGCCTAACATATTATCTATCCTAGACAATGTTCCTTGTGGGCTTGAGAAGAATGTGTATTCTGCTGCTGTTAGAATGTTCTATAAATGCCTGTTAGGTCCTTTGGTCTAAAGTATAGTTCAAGTGTGATGTTTCCTATTGATTTTTTGCATGGATGATCTATTCAGCATTGAAAATGGGGTACTGAATTCCCCTAATATTATTTTTTGCTTATTTTTCTCTTCAAATCATTTAGCATATACTTTATATATTTAGGTGCTCTAATGTTGGGTGCATATATACTTCAATTGTTATGTCTTTTTGATGAATTGACTCCTTTATCATTATATAATGACCTTCTTTGTCTTTTGTTAAAGTTTTTGACTTAAAGTCTATCTTGTCTGATACAAATATAGCTACCCCTTTTCTCTTTAGGATTCCATTTGCATGGAATTTCTTTTTCCATTCCTTCACTTTGAACATATGTGTGTCCTTAAAACTGAATTGAGTCTCTTGTAGGCAGCAGATAGTTGTGTCTTCTTGTTTTATCAGCCACTCCATGTCTTTTGATTGGAGAATTTAATTCATTTACATTTAAAGTAATTATCAATAGGTAAAGACTTACCATCTTGTTAATTGTTTTTTGGCTGTTCTCTAGTTCCTTTGTTGCTTTCTCTCTTGCTGATTTGCTTTGTGAATTGATGATTTTCCATAATGGTATGTTTTGATTGATTCATTCCTCTTTAATCTTTGTGTGTCTATTGTAAATTTTTGCTTTGTGGTTACTATGAAATTTACATAGAACATCTTATAGCTATAGCAGTCTATTTCAAGCTGATAACTTAACTTTGATCACATACAAAAACTCTACCTTTCCCCCCCCCACCCATTTCATGTTTTTGATGTCACAATTTACATCTTTTTATATTGTATATCCATTAACAAATAATTGTAGCTATAGTTATTTGTAATGCTTTTGTCCTTTAGCCTTTATACTGGAGTTGATTAACACAATACCATATTACAGTATCAGAGTATTCTGAATTTGACTATACAGTTACCTTGATCAGTATATCTTATATTTTTTTATCTACTTATGTTACTCATTAGTGTCCTTTCATTTAAACTTGAAGAATTCCTTTACCATTTCTTATAAGGCAGGTCTAGTGATGATGAACTCCATCAGCTTTTGATTGTCTGGGAAAGACGTTACCTCTCCCGTTGCGGAGCACAGGCTCCAGACGCGCAGGCCCAGCAGCCATGGCTCACGGGCGCAGCCGCTCCACGGCATGGGGGGTCTTCCCGGACCGGGGCACGAACCCGTGTCCCCTGAATCGGCAGGCGCACTCTCAACCACTGCGCCACCAGAGAAGCCCTCTCCTTCATTTTTGAAGCATAGCGTTACTGGGTAAAGTCTTCCTGGTTGGCAGTTTTTTTTCTCTTTCAGTGCTTTGAATATATTATCCCACTCTCTCCTGACCTGCAAGGCTTATGCTGAGAAATCTGCTAATAGCCTTATGGGGTCCTCTTGTATGCGAGGTTTTTTCTTTCTCTCTGTTGGTTTTAAAATTCTTTGTCTTTGACTTTAGCTCATTTTATTATCATCTGCTTGGAGAAGATCTTTTTGAGTTGACTCCTTTTGAGGACCCATGAGCTTCATGAACTTGGATGTCTGTATTTCTCCCCACCTTTGCAAAGTTCTCAGCCACCATTTCTTTAATTTTTCTATCTGTTTCTCCCTCTATTCTCCTTCTGGTACTCCATTAATTCATAGATTGTTTTTCTTGATGGTATCCCATAATTCACATAGGCTTTCTTCACTCTTTTTCATTCTCTTTTCTTTGTTCTCCTCTGTCTGGATAATTTCAAATGACCTGAATTGACTTCACAGCTTCTTTCTTCTGCTTGATCAAGTCTGCTGTTCATGCTCTCTGTTGCATTTTTCCTTTCATTCATTGTATTTCTCAGCTCCAGACTTTCTGTTTGGTTCTTTTTTATGATTTCTATATCTCTGTTAAAATTCTCATTTTGTTTCTGTATTGTTTTCCTGATTTCTTTGAATTGTATTTCTTTTTATCACTGAGCTTCCTGAAGACAACTATTTTCAATTCTTTGATTGGGCAAATTGCAGATCTCCATTTCTTTAAAGTTGGTTATTGGAAAAATATTGTGTTTATTTGGTAGTGTCATGTTTCCTTGTTTTTTCATGTTCCTTGAAGTCTTGTTTTGCTGTATTTGCATTTGAAGAAGCAGTCACTTCCTGCAGTCTCCACTGACTACCTTCAGGAGAGAAATACCTTCTGCCACCCCTGCTAAGTATTCTGAGGTTCTCTCAGAAATTTTCTATAGATATACATGCTCCACACTTCTTGTTCCCTCTTGGGGGAGGGGAATTCTTAATGATGGTATTCTTTCTCTTGATCCTGCAAAGGCTGGCTGAATGCTGACAGTGTTCCATTTGCCTTCCCCAGGGCAGAGCTGAATGCTCAAGTTCTTATGCTTTCTCCCAATCCTGTAGAATTGAGCCAGCTTTCTGCACATACTCACTAACTGTCTGCAAAGACTTGCACTTGTTGCCCTTGGGGGCATGAGCAGGGAGCTGGCCATGTAGACATGGTGGTGGTGGTGTGGGTGGGTGAGCTGTGCAGAGTGTTGAGGGTGTCTGTGGGCCAGTTGGGAGGATCCTCAAAAGAGGCATTCCCCCTTACTTGTGGTTGAGCCTCCTGATGGAGTCTGCATGGTGTTTAGTAGGATCCGCATCCCTTTCTGACCTCTAAGAGCTCTGGCTACTGTTTTTTTAGCCCCTCCCCTCCTCTCAGTTGTGCAGCGCATCTCAGTATTCTGGATGAGGCATGAACAGGACCAATGAGGTGGGCCTCTTTGGCTGCATCCTGTACAGCTGGGAAAGACAGGCACTCACTCATGTGCTCTCACTGACGTAGAAGGTCTCTCTTAGCACTGAGCTGTACCGCCTTGGGGCAGGGGGTTGACTTGGGTAAAGTGAAATTCTTCCTCTTACCTTCTTCAATGTGTCCAATCTCGGATTTTTTTTTCCTCCAACAGTGCGTTGGAACTTCTCTGTTGAACTTCTGAACGTCCACAAAGGCACTCTCATTTGTGGGTGGTTGTCAAAATCGGTGTTCCTTGGGAAGAAGACAGTCTCAAATTCCTCCATTTTGTTGTCACCACTCCCTGCATTTTATGTTTTGCAATGCAGATGGCACAAATATCTAAGCTTTTGGGAAGAAAATAATTTTAATGTCAATGCAATGGACAACTATGGATTCTGTGTGGTTTTGTTCGACGTAGACTGAGGTTTAGAAGCTTTGCTCCTTGGAATTACACTTGGAACTCTGCTGGAAAATGTTACTCTTCTCTTTTCTCTATAATATTGATATACCTGCCACATTCAAGTAAGACCCATGATTAATCTTAATGTGCAGGTGTTCCTAACTGAGGCTGGAGGTTTGAATTTGCTTCATTCTATGCAGTCTGTTTTAATTTTGATTAATTGCCATCAGGAATAATAACTCCTCAGGGCAGATCATTAGGAAGCTACAGAATTGATTATATTTAGCTACAGAATATGTAAAACCAGTCACCACCACTGAAATGATAATAGATACCCTTGATGTTGCAGTCACAAGGAATACTTAGGTCATTCCAACCGGATTTCAGAAACAAATTAAAATAGAATTGGAAATGCTTTTTCGTAAATAAGTTAGCTTTCAAATTTGCCTTTTTTTTCCTCAATAGGTTTCCTTAATTCTGACATGAAAATTAGCAACCTCAGCTGGTAGTCATGGTTGGTAGGAATAATATGCTTTAGGTATATGCTAGGAAATTTATCTCAGTACACATCTGCAGTAATTAATTGGGAGACTCATGAGCCCCTGCTGCATAAGAAAGGACCCAAGCTTACCTGCTATCCTCTACCTGAGACCACTGCCTTGGTGGAGAACTGAGTGCTTCACTTTGTGGCTAATGTACTAGCCTCCTAACTTCTTTACTTCTGGTGTAGTTTCTTCTTGGCACACTCACACCTGAGTCTTTGCTCTTTCCTAATTAGAGCACACCAACTCCTACCTTTGCACATGGCTCTCCTGGAACACTGTTAACCCCCTTTTCCATCTACCTATCTCTATTCATACTTAGGACTTCTCTGAAATGCCACCTACTCCAGGAAGCTTTGTTTGTTGCATCACTCCCCCCAGGTGGCTCTTCTATGTGTCCCATTGCACCTTGGACCGTTTCTACATAACTGCTGTCATATCTATTGTCACTAAGTGTCCAACTCCTCTGTCAGAGGAAAATTTGTCCTGTGTCTCTACAGCCCAAGTTCAGTGGGTCCTAACCCTTTTGGCCTCACACACGCCTTTGAGAACCTGATGAAAACTATAAACTTCCTCTCTAGACAAAGTAATCTAAATTCTGCAAATAATTTCAGGGGGTTCTGGGATACTCTAAATCCATCTGTGGGCCCTAGGAGTTCATGGACTCCAGGCTAAGAATCCCTGCACTAGCTCCTGGATACATCAAAATAGTTATAACTTAACAGATGCTTGTCACTGTTCCGAGAACTTCACATGATCTGCCCCATTTATTCCTTACAACAACCCTATGAGGTAACTACTATAATTATCCCCAATTTACAGATGAGAAAACTGAGGAACAGCACATAATTTGACCGAGGCTGTTCCTGAGTCTTCTCTTAACCGGGCTGTTCTGTTAACCATGGCACTACATCACCTCTCTGCCTCACTATGGTCCTGTTCATAAAAGGTACTGCGTGAATGTCTATTGAGTGACATCCTTCAGAGGATAAAGGAAAGTAATAGCGTTATACACCACAAACCATGAATAAGGTTAAAATCATGCAGAAAATAAGGAGGCTTAGCATTCAAATGGCTTGTACATGCTATGATCTTTTTCAGTGGAGTAAACAGCATAGGAGATAAGCTACATCTAACCTTCAGTTAGCTTTAAGGATAAGGGGTAGAAAGGCAAAGAACTTGCACTGAAGACTTAATACATGCCTGACATTGAGTTTGTACTTCCTAAACAGACTACATTATATAATAGTGCTACTAGACCTGGGAATATAGTTGAATTTTAAGTACAGTATTGACTCTGGGGAAGGACTGAATGGGAAAATATAAAGTGCTGTGCTCTTTAAAGCAAGCATTTAGAAAGCACAGTTTGTAAAAGCCTAACTGTTGACTCCCTGTGGCATTAAGGAATGGAAGTTTTACTGCTAGAGTGGAGAAGGGTTAAGGAGGCAGGGGTGGGGTCAGTTTTTTCTTTCTTTTAAAAAAGATAAGCCTTGCAAGTCTTTTGCGATAAGAAGTTTTACAATTACAGGTAGATGTGAACAGGACCTTCACTCAAGTGTGCACACGCACACACTTCTGCTCTGGTTTCAGAAAGGCAAGGAGGGAAGGTAGGAAAGAGAGGAAGAGAGATCAATATGTCATTATCATGTGCCAGTAATTACATTAAATGATTCCAAATAGACACTCTCAGCTGATCTAGCCTCTAGCTCCTACGATGGCCAATGGTTCAATGGTCAGATGTCAGGTACTTGGTTGCAGTGGGGGCCTGGCAGGAGAGGCAGCAGCAGGTAGACTTTTTTTTTTTTTTTTTTTTGGGGTCGGGGATCTTCCCGGACCGGGGCACAACCCCGCGTTTTTGCGGTACGTGGGCCTCTCACCGTTGTGGCCTCTCCCGTTGCGGAGCACGGGCTCCGGACGCGCAGGCTCAGCGGCCGTGGCTCACTGGCCCAGCCGCTCCACGGCATGTGGGATCTTCCCGGACTGGGGTGTGAACCCGTGTCCCCTGCATCGGCAGGCGGACTCCCAACCACTGCGCCACCAGGGAAGGCCCAGGGAGACTTTTCATGCTCCAAGAAACTTGCAGTCTCCTCCGGAATCTTATGAGAATACTACACTAACAATTGTAATCATTGTCCGTGGATAATTTTAACCATACTCGAGAAAACGCCCTTGGTGTCATTCATTCCCCACCGTTACGAAAGTTGATCTTACTGTGTTCTGCGTATCTGAGTCAGGAGATCCATCTCCAGGTATCCCTTGAACCACTTCTAGCCTGTGTGTAGCTAGAGGTGGCTCAGGTCCCCGCAGGGCCCATGTCTACCCATGAAGCTCTCGAGGCTGTGAATCTACATGTCTGGTGGGGAGGCACGCCCCAGATCAACCCCAGAGATCAAGGGTGTATGACATCGGTCATTGTCCAGATTTCTGTCCTCTCTGTGGAGCTCCTCAATAGTCAAAGTACTTACAACTCCATTTCACAAATTGTGGGTGTGGTGATACTTTTCCTATCCGTCGTTTTTATTGGCCTCACACTTATCCACATCACTGACTCGAGGTATCTTGGTTTCTCAGTGTCAATATATTTGCGTGAAGGAGAATGATATAAAGAACAAACTAAGGCTGGAATTTTGGGAACTAAATTTGGGGAAATTTTCATTTTTTATAATACAAAAAAATACTGTCTTTAAGTGTTTTAGCAAGCAATTTAAAAATATTGAGTTGGAAATGTTTTAAAAATTTTCTAATACTAGCTTGAATATTCTTTATAACTTAGCTGTCTTAAACTACAACCAATATGGAACTCTTACTTTGAAATATAGCCATTTTCTCTAACAAATCATCGGAAG
>NW_006781879.1:1112513-1138188 GCF_000442215.2 Lipotes vexillifer | reverse complement strand
TCTAACAAATCATGGGAAGAGGGCTAAATCAAGCCAGCTTTCCACTGAGTTAGAATTGGAGACTCTAATTATCCAGTCCGCATCTCAAGTTGTGTCATAATTCATTAAAATACTTTTTGCTCCTTTTCACTTAGTTGCATTTCAGCATTCTAAATTCTAGTCTCTTTCTGTTTCAAAAAAATGTAGATAGTTAATAAAGTATATTTGTATTTCATTTATTTGTTAATTTGATTTTGTAATGACCTCTTTGTCCCTTCATTTCTATAACCCATGGCTGTGCCTATATTACCAGTCAAAATGCAAATTTTCTTAGAGTCCAGCCGCAACAGTCCTTAGCAAAAGAATTTTGATCTTGCAAAATGATTTGCATTTGGTTGAAGGATGCCCACCACATGTATGAATTTGCACCTGGATGCAAATCCAGGGAGAGGGGGCTCAGTGGTGGCCTATGGGAGAGGGAGTTGAACTCTTTGGGGTGAAGGAAGGTATTACATTATGTGAGGGATGCAGCCTCATGCTACAGAACAGGAATGAGATTGAAGCCTTTGATTTTTGCCCTTTTGGAAGTTCTGCAAAGGTGTGTAGCTATACGATGTTGGCAGGTTAACTGCATGTTGTCGGGGCAGTTGAGTGTATGTCAGTGTTCCACCCTTTGGCTTTCAAAGATCTTTCTGGGCAGCCCAACTAGGAGAGGTTATCTTGTCCCCTGCCTGCTTGGTGGGGACCACTATTTAACTTGTATAAACCTTGCGTGGGAATGTGTATCTTTCCTCACCACGGATCATATCATTTTTGTAACTAGGCACCCAAGGAAGTCTGGAAGTATCCCTCCTAGGGATGCATAGCCTTGGAGCTGCCCATGTGAAGTTTATCTTTGTTTGTTCTAATGTTTGCTATCTGGAGAGGATTATCCAGGGAATAGTTTGGCTTAGGTGTGAGGCTGATCTTTTCATGTCTTCTCCCCCAGTGAAAACATCAGGGCTTTAGATTGCAAACCAAATGTAATTCCATCAGGAAGACTGGACTCTCAGGAGAAAATAAGAAGGGTCGAGGATTACTGAAAAATGGGACACAATGTGTTTTTCTCTACAATTTTTAGAGAAGAAAGGCCTATGATTTATACTAGAGTTCTGCTTTGTGTTTTCAGATGTGAATCAGAGAATCTTTTAGAAACCATTGCTTGCCCCAAGTCAAGAGGGGAAAACGGGGCTTCCCTGGTGGCGCGGTGGTTGAGAGTCCACCTGCCGATGCAGGGGACACAGGTTCGTGCCCCGGTCCGGGAAGATCCCACATGCCGCGGAGCGGCTGGGCCCGTGAGTCATGGCCACTAAGCCTGCACCTCCGGAGCCTGTGCTCCGCGATGGGAGAGGCCACAGCAGTGAGAGGCCCGCGTACCGCAAAAAAAAAGAGGGGAAAACGAAGCTAGGAATAACTTTTAATACATATCCAATTACCTGAATATTATTTTACAGGTCTGAATAAAGAGAGAGAAGATGATTTTATATATAGTAGTTCAGTGTTTGTTAATAATCTCATAAAAATTAAATCAGATTGTGTATCATGTACTCCATATTTTACTTAATGTAGTTTTAATAAATAGGGATTTCCAAGCACAGTTCACTATTGCTAATCACAGTGAGTATACCGGTTAAGGGTTACACACTATAAGAAGATGAAAATATTTGAGTTGATTTAGGAATTTTGTCTAATTACACTGGCCCATTAAAAAAATATATAGTATTTGCTAAATGGCAAAATCATAACACCTAAATTTATTGCTGGAAATTCAAATGCTATCTTCCTAGCTTTCTCTTCTTTTATCCTGTGGAACATGGTGTACCAAAGATCTTATTCTGCAAGTTTTTGCAAGATGATTTTAACAGCCCTCCCTCTAAATTCCTTCTGCAAGAGTCATTCCTTTTTTCAAAGAGTAACTATATTTATAATTGGGGCCTTGAACCCCTGGGAACACTTGCAGTTACTTTAAGGAGTCCTGAAATCTATATTTATACCAAGTACTATCAAGGACGGAATAAATAATGCATTGGAATATATGCACCACTATTTTTCATGTGTAAGTTGCTGTTGTAATGATTAATAATACAAAATATGCTGCTTTCATGGTAGCTTTTGGTATCCTCAATCAACAGGGACTAAAACAAAACTATTATTAGGTAAAACATGGGCTCCCATACTTGAAAAGATTGGAAACTACTAGAAAAAAGGAGTGGAAAGTGCCACGAATATGGCACATTTCCATTTGAATTGAAGTTCCTTGTGTACCTCTGAATTGCACATGGTCAAAGAGTTATTCAAGTCTAAGAATGAATCATGCTTATATAACACACTGGTAACAGAAGTGTGGAGTATTAGGATTTGTGGGGGGAAAAAGGAGCACATTCAAATGATCTAATATGAAGCCTTTTTTTTTTCCCATAATGCTCTCAAATTACCATATTGTGTCTAAGTAGATGACAGCTGGCTGTAGAGGTCTATAAACTCATTTTAATCGTGCTTCCTGCCAGCCAGCATCCACTGAATCAAATTAAGGAGAGGACTCCACGAAATGCACCCAACTCCACCCCCTTTCCCAAGCTGAGCTCCACTTCTCCCCACTTAGGGTTGATGCTGAGTGATGGGGGCAGAGTCCAGCTGGAGGCAGATGTACCAGAAAGTACCAAGGCCAAATTGCAAAGAGAAAACGTCCTACTTGTTGAAGGATAGAATCTCGAACTAGCAGAGGGGGCACACAATCAGTGTTGAGTTCACTCCCACCCTCTGATGGAAACAAAACCTATAGTCTAACGTTTGAACACAAAGGACTAGGCAAGGAGGAACACAGCACCAAAGTTGTCAACTACCCGGAAAACGTCTGCTTCTCCTCTGAGCAGGCAGATAAATCCATTCACTTTATACACTCCACAGAAGTTTTTATTGTTTATAAATAACTACAGCTCTCTTTCATGTTTCCACATTCTGGGTCTGAGAAGGGAATTGGGCCTGTTAACCTTCATGTGCAACTAAGAAACAGTTTATGGCTGGCCAGGTGCAAATGCCCTATCTAATCTCTTCCTGTGTCTGTCCTGGAGCAGCTGCAGCAGTTGGAGGGAGTTAGGGAGTTATGAAATATCAAGGAAATGTTTGTGCCAATATTGTCCCAGTTAGGGAGGTAAGAGAAATTCACAAGTTGTTTTCCATTTAGAAAGAGTGACAATCATCACTGGGGAAAAGCTATTTTTACTGAGATCTCGACAATGGGGGTGAGGACCAAGTCCACATGGAAATTTGAGACCTTTTATCAGTCTATTTCCTTTTAGGAACCATGGCCTCTGATAGTTGCAAAAGCCTTTACGTGAACTTTTCTTACTGCCACAGGTTCTCTGTGATCATGGACAGGATACTCAGGTCTCAGAGCTAAAGTATATTTACCTAGAAAACAAAAATTTTCTTTAATTCTTCGTGAATGCCCAAGTGTATTTAAAAGGTTAATAATATAATTCTGGGTTCAGTAAAATGAGATATTGAAGAGAGAGAGTATAAGACAAAAGGAAGTTTTGTATGAATTATTCAAATGGGGTGGTGCAATGCAATGAACACTGGCTGAGAATCTAGAGTGAGCACAGGCTGTAGGACTTGCCGGAAGCCTGACTTGGGACAAAGCTTCTGAGCCCCAGTTTCCTTATCTGTACCATGAGAAGGTGATCTTTGCAAGACTCCTTTCGTTTTACAAATCTGTGCTGAATGCATACCACTCATCCGGGAGAGGGCTAGGCACTGTGTCAAATGTAAAAGAAATAAGGCATAATCCATATGCTGTCATAGTGCTCATAATGTAGAGAATACTAGCACAGATGACACAATGACCTGTTGACATGAACTTTTTTACAAAGATATTAATGTAAGAACAATCTCTCTCTCTCTATATATATATGTGTGTGTATATATATATGTAAAATCAAATCATCATGTTGTACACCTTAAACTTACAGTGTTATATGTCAATTATATCTCAGTAAATCTGGAATAAAACCAATCAAGCTGGAGGATGGTTTGTAGTGATATGCCATAGTTCTATCTTTAGCTCTGTTCTGTTTCAGTATCTTTTATTTCCCCCAAATATTTAGATGAGACTACAGATGGCATCTGGAGCCCATAGAAATTGCATTTGCTAAATGCAACAGCACCCTGATGACAGAGGCTTAACCAAAGAGGGGTTGTTTTTGTCACAAGACAAAGACTCTGAGGATGCCTACTGAAGGGCCTGTGCAGCTGCTACACAATGGCATCATGCCCCAGGCTACTTTTCTTTCCTCTCCATCTTTCTTAGAATCCGGTTTTCATCCTCATGGATCTGGCCTCTTTAATTAGCTTGCCTGGAAGCCTTCCCAGTGACTTTTGCTTTTACGTCACTGGCCAGAACTGTATCACATGACCACCCCTAGCTGCAAGTGATGCTGGGACATAGAGTCCAGTGGACTCGAACAGTCGAAACTCCTTGTGTAACCTTATAGTCTGCCCTCCATATCTGGGCTTCCACATCCTCGGATTCAACCAACCACGTGTAGTACGATAGTATTTACTATGGAAAAAAATCTGCATATAAGTGGACCCACACAGTTCACTCCTATGTTGTTAGGGGTCAAGTGTACTTTAATTGAACACATTGCTACAATTTAATGCAATCAAGCATTTGTTAGTAAAGAAGAAGATGAAAAATGGATATTGGGTATGTAGTAGCAGTGGGTGTCACAGGCTTCTCCTGAGATTCACACATCACACAGTCTGGGGAGGACAATAAATACGTTGAAGAAGTCAGAACACAGAAGGATCTTAGGAGAACGGAATAAAAAAATGAATCTAACATGCAAAACTCAGTAGAGTTAAAGTCTTACCCCTGAGTCTAAAAGAATCAACTGTATACAGATAGAATGGGAAAATGTTTCTTAACAGCACCCTATAAAAATCTCTATTAATTTAAATTTACCATGAGTAGTAATAGCAATCAAAATAATATTTTACATTTCTTGAATGTTTACTATTAGTTACCTCTTTTAATTCTCATAGTAATCCTCTGAGGTAGAGTTATTATTATTATAATCCCTATTTTATTTTTGGGAAAACAGAGAATTATAAGGAACTTGACTAAAGTCCTATAGCTAGTAAGTGGCTAAGCCAGGATTTGAACCTAAGGCCAGGGCTCTTATTAATTACCTCTATAGTATACTGTTTCCTAAGGAAAAGTGATCTGTCTAAAGTTAATTCGGTTGTGGACTACATTCGTAGTTTCACAATATCTATGTCTAGGAAGATAATAGTCTGTCTTTTCTGATCAGAACGTGTTTGCAGTGTTGCTCTTAATTCTGGAAACCACAATCAGACAGGAACCAGTAGCTCCCTCGTACACCCATACCATCTTTGCTTCAGTTTCAGAGGATAAGAAGGATGCTCAAGGCCAGCTCCTTCTCCAAGGATGTTCTTGGCCTCATCCTGTGTCTCTCTGGAACTCATTTAACCCGTCTATCTTCCATATCTCCAACTTACCACTTTTTACTAGTTATTTTTCCTCAGCCAATAACTTTATTTTTGAAGTTTCTATCCTAAATAAATTCCCCCACAAATCTCATGTGTAGAAATATGTACCTTTTAAACTACTCCTTCTAATGGGTCTTTGTTAACCATAGTTCTTAAAAGAATATCTAACATATGCTTTCTCTACCTCTTTGCCTCCCATTCACACCTTCCTCAATTTCCAACTATATTGAATGTCACCAGCCATTGCACATACAACTGGCAGCCGTCTTTGTAAGTCGGAGGAGTTGACAAACCGGATGCTTGTTGGATGCTTGTACGTTAAGGGCTGCTCATTTATCTGATTTGCATCCAGAAAGCATTCATAAATCTGTTACGAAGTCTAGTTTTCACAAATGTGTTCTCCTACTAAATCAGGATGACTTTTAATTCGCTTTGAAACTGAACCTAAACACTGCATGATTTTATTGGCTCGTTATTGGTTTTCTTATTATATTATTCTTAACATAACAAGGCTGACTACTGCAGCTCTTTCATACTTAGGAAAAAATTTTTATGGCTGTAACACTAACTTATTATGGAAATGGTGGTATGTTGAGTGATACAGTAAATGAAAACTGGCTGGTTCCATTTTGAATTATCAGTGCAATAAGCATTAGTGACATGAAGGATCTGAGAAAAGAAAATGTATTGTCTGCATCTACCCTGGGATTGGCATTGCCCAGCACCACGTCCTCTGAGAATGGCAGAGACATGAGTCCCTTTGGCAAAATGCTTTGTAAGCAGATAATTTCACGATGGCACAGAAAACCTTAGGTTTTAATTGCAAGCATATAATATAATCATATTTCTAAACTTCCACCATCTAGAATATATCAGGAATACCGGTGGTGTTCAGAAGTTCTATTTCTTACCAATTTTAACTCTTAGACTCTTTCTGTTTTCAGTATTGTAGCAAGCAATATCCTTCAAGGAAAAAAATCCTAAAATTTCCTAAAGGTAGAAGGAAAACAGTAATTAACTTAATATCCTGCTAAGATACAAAGAATAAGTTTTCTACAAGATTTGGCTTTTTGCAGCTTTTTGTTTTTGACCATTTGCAAATCATGATTAGAACAAGACATTGCCAAAGACAGGATGGAATGAGAGGCAGGGTCTAGGAGCAGCGCGGGGTGGGGAGAGTGAGCAGTGGTATACAACCAGATCATATGCGATTACTAGAATTTACTCAAAAATTTAAAGAATACTGTTACATTAGTGCCTGTATTTTAAGGTAGCGCTTCCAACTTTTTTTTTTTTTTTTTTTTACTGGCTATCTACCTTACGTTTGTTAGTATATATATGTCCATGTCTCTCTCTCGCCCTAACACACCTCACCCTTCCCCCTCCCCATATCCTCAAGTCTGTTCTCCAGTAGGTCTCTGTCTTTATTCCTGTTTTACCCCTAGGTTCTTCATAACATTTTTTTTTTCTTAAATTCCATATATATGTGTTAGCATACGGTATTTGTCCTTCTCTTTCTGACTTACTTCACTCTGTATGACAGACTCTAGATCTATCCACCTCATTACAAATAGCTCAATTTCGTTTCTTTTTATGGCTGAGTAATATTCCATTGTATATATGTGCCACATCTTCTTTATCCATTCATCCGACGACGGGCACTTAGGTTGTTTCCATCTCCGGGCTATTGTAAATAGAGCTGCAATGAACATTTTGGTACATGACTCTTTCTGAATTCTGGTTTCCTCAGGGTATATACCTAGTAGTGGGATTGCTGGGTCATATGGTAGTTCTATTTGTAGTTTTTTAAGGAACCTCCATACTGTTCTCCATAGTGGCTGAACCAATTCACATTCCCACCAGCAGTGCAAGAGTGTTCCCTTTTCTCCACACCCTCTCCAGCATTTATTGTTTCTAGATTTTTTGATGATGGCCATTCTGACTGGTGTGAGATGATATCTCATTGTAGTTTTGATTTGCATTTCTCTAATGATTAATGATGTTGAGCATTCTTTCATGTGTTTGTTGGCAGTCTGTATATCTTCTTTGGAGAAATGTCTATTTAGGTCTTCTGCCCATTTTTGGATTGGGTTGTTTATTTTTTTGTTATTGAGCTGCATGAGCTGCCTGTAAATTTTAGAGATTAATCCTTTGTCAGTTGATTCATTTGCAAATATTTTCTCCCATTCTGAGGGCTGTCTTTTGGTCTTGTTTATGGTTTCCTTTGCTGTGCAAAAGCTTTGAAGTTTCATTAGGTCCCATTTGTTTATTTTTGTTTTTATCTCCATTACTCTAGGAGATGGGTCAAGAAGGATCTTGCTGTGATTTATGTCATAGAGTGTTCTGCCTATGTTTTCCTCTAAGAGTTTGATAGTTTCTGGCCTTACATTTAGGTCTTTAATCCATTTTGAGCTTATTTTTGTGTATGGTGTTAGGGAGTGATCTAATCTCATACTTTTACATGTACCTGTCCAGTTTTCCCAGCACCACTTATTGAAGGGGCTGTCCTTTCTCCACTGTATATTCCTGCCACCTTTATCAAAGATAAGGTGACCATATGTGCATGGGTTTATCTCTGGGCTTTCTATCCTATTCCATTGATCTATCTTTCTGTTTTTGTGCCAGTACCATACTGTCTTGATTACTGTAGCTTTGTAGTATAGTCTGAAGTCAGGCAGCCTGATTCCTCCAGCTCCATTTTTTGTTCTCAAGATTGCTTTGGCTATTCGGGGTCTTTTGTGTTTCCATACAAATTGTGAAATTTTTTGTTCTAGTTCTGTGAAAAATGCCAGTGGTAGTTTGATAGGGATTGCATTGAATCTATAGATTGCTTTGGGGAGTAGAGTCATTTTCACAATGTTGATTCTTCCAATCCAAGAACATGGTATATCTCTCCATCTGTTTGTATCATCTTTAATTTCTTTCATCAGTGTCTTATAATTTTCTGCATACAGGTCTTTTGTCTCCTTAGGTAGGTTTATTCCTAGATATTTTATTCTTTTTGTTGCAATGGTAAATGGGAGTGTTTTCTTGATTTCACTTTCAGATTTTTCATCGTTAGTATATAGGAATGCCAGAGATTTCTGTGCATTAATTTTGTATCCTGCTACTTTACCAAATTCATTGATTAGCTCTAGTAGTTTTCTGGTAGCATCTTTAGGATTCTCTATGTATAGTATCATGTCATCTGCAAACAGTGACAGCTTTACTTCTTCTTTTCCGATTTGGATTCCTTTTATTTCCTTTTCTTCTCTGATTGCTGTGGCTAAAACTTCCAAAACTATGTTGAATAAGAGTGGTGAGAGTGGGCAACCTTGTCTTGTTCCTGACCTTAGTGGAAATGCTTTCAGTTTTTCGCCATTGAGGATGATGTTGGCTGTGGGCTTGTCATATACGGCCTTTATTATATTGAGGAAAGTTCCCTCTACACCTACTTTCTGCAGGGTTTTTATCATAAATGGGTGTTGAATTTTGTCAAAAGCTTTCTCTGCATCTATTGAGATGATCATATGGTTTTTCTCCTTCAATTTGTTAATATGGTTAATCACATTGATAGATTTGCGTATATTGAAGAATCCTTGCATTCCTGGAATAAACCCCACTTGATCATGGTGTATGATCCTTTTAATAGCACTTACAACTTTTTACAGCACATTCACATGCGTTATACATTTGTGTGCATTACTCACAAAATGTATTCATTCTCAGCTTAAAATTAATAAGCCTGAGATGGAGAAGGTAAGTGATTTGCCCAATGTCTTCTATCTCCTAGCTCAAAAACCTCTCCCCCCATGCCACAGGCATGCACTTAATTTACTTTTATCTCATCTCTTTTAGCTTCCATTCCCGAAATGAGAAAGGAGACAGAGGGAGAGAGAAGTACAGCGAGACTTGTTATTAGAATAAAATGGAATAAGAAGGTAGTGATACTTGGGGAGCATTCTGCAAGCATGTCTAGATGCTAGAAAGACCCCTACATTAATAAACAAACAAGAAGCTTGCACGGCTATGTATTTTTCCAAAATAGACTGCATTTACAATCAACTTTTAAAAGCTAATAACCTTTACTCTACATAATGTAGGAAAAAGAAATCATTTCGTATTGAGTTCTAACCTATACTTAGAGCCTACACTCTAGTATATTTTACCAGACAACATTGTTCAAAAGAGTTATGGCTTAGCATTAAACAGAACCAAGGCAAAAACAGAATAACTTTAAAGTGTTCCACAGGTACAAGAAACAGTTTAGGGGAATCTTCTATTAAACCTGTTTTCATCTTCTATTAAACCATGTTTTCAAATAGCATGCAGTTATTTAGTAACTACCTGTCAGCCCCTTGCTGTAGCCCCTTGCTCATTTGGTTATATGTGCTTTACAAATTAGTGCCCCCAAAGATCTACAAAAAATATTACACAGAACATGGTGATTATCCTTAGAGTTATTTGGTTTCTCAAAGGGTAATTGCAATTTAATTCGCTAGGTCTGAATTCCTATCATGACCTCATGGTATTCATGTACTTACAGAGTGACTTTGCATGGCTGTTGGAGCCTCAAAGTATTGTGCACTGTGGCTAAAGTATGGGAAAGCACTTGGGAACAGGTGCGAATCCAAAATGGTGAGTGCAGTGTGTTTGTACGTGCTCCTGGCTATACAGGGCTTGCAATAAATATTATTGAATGCATGTGTGCGAGGGAGCACGTGCAAACATACACCTGCAGGCTCCTTTGTTCTCGCAAAGGCTGACCAATTCTCTGAGTGAGCAACCTTTTACCCAGTCGAGGGTCACTCCCACTTAATAAGCTACACACATTTGTTATGTTTATTAGATAGTCAAGGGAAGAGAAATACAAATGTCTCACCTTCCTTTCAAATCAAGAATAACAAAAGTAAAAACATCTTTCATTAAATACAAGAAGTACAGGCACACAGTTTGGGAGGGAGAACAAGAAAGATACAGGAGACTATCTAAGACCTTGAAGCAGCAGAGAGCTGGGGTTTAATCAGAGAGATGAAGACTGTCCTGAAAGTAGAGGCATTATAAAATGATATGGCTTTTGGAGGCTTCAAGGGAATCCGCTGCTTGAGCCCAAACTGCGGTGTGCTGAGGGCTACTCCTGTTAGCTTGCTAGAACCAATTGTTAAATATTCCGAAATCTTGGGAACAGGTTGTTACTGTTGAAATCTTGAAACTGGCCACAGTGGGAGTATTTACACCATGAAAATTGGCAAACACTGCAAGCCAGGACTCCCAGCCCCGACCCAAGCCAATTTATTAGCATGCCACTGAGTTCAAATATCGTTAAAGGAACACTATAATGAGAAGCCCAGTTTTCTAATAATTTGTATGGGACAGGGTCTCCCTACTCATCAACTCTCAGACTTTAAGCCTTCCCCTGAGTGACTACAAGTCTCGCTTCCCTTCCTTCCTTCTCTCTCTAGCTCTTCCAACCCTCAAGAGACTATCACAACTGAACACTAATTTGTAAGAAGCCTGTATTTGAATATGAATAGGTAAGAGCATAGATTTGAATTTGAACCCAGGTCAGACAACCTGGGTTGGAATCCACAAGCCTGTATTTACCAGATGTGTGATTTGAATAACACCTCGTCAAGCTTTGGGTTGTAAAAGGGGCGTAATAGCTCCCCACCTAATGGAGTGGTTGTAGGAATAATAATATCTTTCTTAAAGTGCTGCTGGAGGTATTAAGTGAGTTGTTCTATGGAACTCTGGCCATAGAAGGCCCCGTATGTGTCTCTATTATTGTACTTATGATTGGGAAGATGGTCATGTGCACAGGGCACACTGTAGACACTCACTAAATGGGAATTGCTTTTATTCTTCTTTTTGCAGTTCCATTATTAGACAGAATTGGCATTTGGGTTAAAACACCTTTTTCTTTAGCAGCTGGCAGGCTGATGTCTCTTGGGCCACAGCCTGGCTATTTGGAGAGTGTCTGTTGTCACATCAGATGCCATTTTCTGGGAGTGGACCTTCAGCTTTATAAATGAACAAGCACCAAGTGGGCTAGGAGACCCACAACCCGTGGAAGCAGGCAGAGCAGGGAGCGCCTGGTGACCTGTCCTTTCTCTGAATTGACAGAACTTACTACCTGTAATAGTCTGTAAGAACTGCACAAGTTTGTTCCGTATTCCCTTGGGATTTTATTAGCGCTTAGGGTACCATGGTGATAACTTTATCCCCTTTTTGCTCTTTTGTGGTTGGGCTGGGATGGGTGGAAGTAAGCAGGGTTCTGCCCCCACCTCTTCTCAACTTCTCCACCCTCTCCCTATAATAGTGTCTTGTGACTCCAATAAAGATGTAAAAAAAAAAAAAAAAAATAGTGTCCTGTGTTCAGTGACACTGACTGCAGAGAGGCCCAAGGATGGGACAGACCTGTGACACCCATTCCAAGGACCTTCCCTGGCCTCCAGGCAAAGGGTCTTCCCTCAAAGCTCAATCTCGTTAACAGAGGAGTTCTTAATTCTGAAAAATACGGTATGTTTCAGCAGGTGTGCAAATTGGCCATTAGACTCTACAAGTGAAAATGCATTCATGAGGATATAGGACTATAGGTGCAAGAGGCCTGATTGATTGCATGTGTTGTGTACAGTGATCCCTAATACAGCATATAGTTTTAATTTGTCTTCTCTAAAATCATGCTGAAACTACATCCATCAATAATTTCTGTTGAATTGTGATACTTTCTTAGATTCTACAATTGATGCAAATAAATAACACCAGCCCTTCAAACCTCTATTTTTACCCACAAGAGTCAGGAACCACAGGGGAACCCTCCATTCTCCAGAATCTTAAGTTGGTTGTATATGGTTTTTTTGGTTTTGTTTTCTGCCTGTAATCCCTTAAAAATCTCGTCAGTTATTTCAGGGCAGTGTCAATCTGCCATGATGATCAATTGAATAAGAAAAAGAAGGAGGAGGAAGAGGAAGGGGAAAATATTCATGGCTAACAGCCACTGGGAGCTTAGCCTGTTTGAGAATCCATGCTAAGTGGCTTATATGCACCACTCTATGCATATACAAAACAACCTGTGAGGCACACAATATTATGAGCCCTGTTTTATAGAAGAGGAAGTTGAGTCTCAGGGGAGTGAACTTGCCCAGGGTCCCACAGATAATAAGTGGTACAGGATTCAAAGGTAGGCCCTCTAACCTGAGAGCTTCATGCTTAACCATTGTGGTTTATATTCTTAAGCATTTTGGATTCTGGGGGTGAAATAAACGAACATATGATTACAAGTTGGCATTATTAAATATACTGCAGCATGTCAACCAGCTCTCCAGAAAAAAGCAACAACCCTAAATTTTTAGTATTTGTCTGTTTCCATGGTGTAAATATTCCCAGTGTGGCTAATTTCAAGTACCCAGTTTTTAAAATCCCTGCCCATCACTGACTAAATATCAGTATGTAATAGGAGAGCGTTTGCTGTAGGTTTAGGAGAGTTGGGTCCTGGGCTGTCTTCCCCCTTTACTTACATGCTGCTGTAGCAAGACTCAATCTTTTTTGAACTTCAGTGCCCTCCCTCATCTATAAAACAAAACATAGAATCCACTGCCTTCACTTTTTTTTAAGCCTCAGGAAGGGTCTCTATAATGTGACTTGACAGTTTGGAAAGTATAGTCTTTTTTAATGTGAAAATGAGGAATATGCTAGTCACTAAAAAGGTCACTTTTGAGAAGAAATTAAGTTTCAAGTTTCATGAAATTCAATAAATACAATCATCTTTTTTTTTTTTTTTTTTTTTTTTTTGTGGTACGCGGGCCTCTCCCGTTGCAGAGCACAGGCTCCGGAAGTGCAGGCTCAGCGGCCATGGCTCACGGGTCCAGCCGCTCTGCAGCATGTGGGATTTTCCCGGACCGGGGCACGAACGCGTGTTCCCTGCATCAGCAGGCGGACTCTCAACCACTGCGCCACCAGGGAAGCCCACAATCATCTATTTCCCTCCCTCCACCTTTATCTTGTCTAGGCTCTTTTTTTGTTTTTTGTTTTTTTTGGCTGCACTGAACAGCTTGCGGGATCTTAGTTCCCTGACCAGGGATCAAACCCGTGCCCCCTGCAAAGGAAGCACAGAGTCCTAACCACTGGACCGCTAAGGAATTCCCATTGTCTAGGCTCTTCTTGAACTTTGCTTCCTTATTGGGTGATTGTTGGTGGAAAGACAATCAAAGTCACTTTGCAATTTTACCGTGGAAGTATTTTGATTTTCTAAGGCAAAAGTTCTTCAGCTATAGGATATTTAGGACAATGTTTTCTTTGTAATCCCATTTATTATATTGTATATGCATATAAAAGCATCCTTGGGAAATGATCCATAAACTTTACAAGACTACCGGAGAGTGCATGGCAAAAAAAAAAAAAAAAAAGCACATATCCAAATGGAGAGTTCCAGAGGGCTTAGGAACAGAATTTTTTTTTCCTCATCTGTGATTTCTAGCAAAGGCATGAGGAGCCACCACTTCACTGGCCTCACTCTCCAAAATGAAAAGGAAAATATGTGCCTTACTTTTCTGAATATCTAAATTTAACTGAAATTTATTAGCCATTAAATACTAATGGGATTTTGATTGACTTTCATAAAGCATGTCATCCATTTTTCCACACACACTGCCCACCCCACCCCCAATTTTTAATCTTTCCTCAAAGCCAACTATAAATACTGGCTTTGAGTCAATATTTATAGTTGAGAATGAACATTCTTTCAGTCATTGGGAAGCATGTTCTTTCAGGATAATCTACAGTGAAGGAAAAGGTTGATCTTCTTGTGTTGGAAACTTGGGTATTGCTGAACTGTCTTCTCTAACAGGAAGACATCCTTTAGCATTCCCTCATTCCTTTCACAAATATTGAGGACATACCACTTGCCAGGCAGAGTGAAGGCACTGGGGCCATTAAGACAAATGTCCCCTGCCCCTGCCGTTGCAGAGCTAAGTCCATGGAGGAAGACACTAGGTGAGCAAAAAATCACAATGCAAGGTGCTGAAAGAGAGGAAGGAACAAGCTGCTGTGGGAGGGTGTGACCTCCACAGGTGGCCAGACAATTACAGAGGACCTATGGGTATATCGCAGCTGTGTAGATGTCCTCGATTAAAGTTAGTTTTTATTGATTTGTACAGAATTTTAACAGTAAAGATAGGCACATTTAAGGACTCATTTTTATTGCGTAATTCTCATACTCAACTAAAATATATATTGTGTATTTGAATTTCCAAACAAAATTCACATATGCATAAAGGAATACATTGCATTATTTAATCAGTAGTTCTCCGTGTTGGATACACAGTAGAATTAATGACCTGATGGCAGGGGTGGCGGGGAGCTTTTTAAAGATACAAATGCGTGGGCCACTTTTCCTTGGTGGGCAAGGACCTGAGAGAAATCACGAGGAATGATGGGATGACCTTGAGGGGGGAGAGATGTTGCCAGAGTGTCTCCTGCCCCCATGACCCACACTGACCATACATATTCAGGGCACATGCTGGCTTTAGTGGGTTCCAGACCAAGCCTTACCTGCTCCACTGGCACCACAGGCACAGACCTGCCATATGATGGAGATGCAGACTCCCTGGCAGGCCTCCTTGCCCCACAGAAATGATTTCCCACCTGGAGCGCTGGTGCTTGAAATCCCATTAGATAGCCATGGCTTTTCTGGAAGTCTTGCATTCTTCAAAGACATAAGTGCCTCTGAGGAATTACATGAAAACTTATTGGTTATTTGTACCATCCAGGGGCTCATTTCCTGAGAGCAGGTTTTGAAAGAAGGCAGCAAGGTGAATTTATGAGATTTGGATTCTTGACTGAGAGCTGAAAAAGGGTACAGGACGAGAAAGCGTCTGTTTGGTTCTCTCCAGGTAGCATCCCTCAGCATGGGCCTGCACCCACTGACCGCCTCAAAGTAGAATCACTGCTTTATTTAAATGTCACTTACGACTATTAGTAGTTCCCTAACGACCTGAGGATACTCTTCCGTCCAGTTTTGCCCTTTCTGTTTGCTATGGAAAAACTTCCTCTTTCAAGTGGGATTCATGTCAAGAGAACCAAATAAGAAGCAAATAGAAAAATAAAATTCATAAGGCACAAATGGGGAGAAAAATCACTGCATCCTTACAAAACAACTGGCATTGGTCAAGGTGGTGTTTCTCTCTATGCTACCTGCATGATATATCGATATATGTGTCCTTCTGGCTCAGAACAATAAGCACCTCTCCTCAGAGAGGCTGGGCATGGATTGCTCTGTAGAGCACTTAGCACATTCTGAGGGAGGTGCCATGCGGATACTAGTATTGTTATTCTTTTAGCACAGATTTATAATTGACTTTCTGTTAAACATTGCAACAAAAATTAATTCTGTATGATTACAGTCATTAAACAAATGCCTGGTAATGAATGCTTTCTTATTAGCATTCCTCAAATCACTGGGGTAATACCATATAAGGCTGTTGCTCCATTGTCAGATTAATTGGGATGCACAACCTGCCTTTTGCAGTAGAGCCTGCACACAGCTTTATAGCAGCCGGACCATGATTTAAGGCTACTGCTGGACTAATTTATCTTCGAGTTTTTTCCTATCGCTCTTGCCATTCCGTTAGGTACAATTTACAAGTTAATTACAGCATACAAGTAGCTTAAGGCAATTTCTACCTGCTAAAAAAAAGCAGTGTGTTTTTTAAAACCAAAATGCAGGCGAGAGCTCTCCCACCAGTTCTTCTTTTGATGCCGAAACTAACCCAAACAATAAGGACTGTGAAGGTTTTCACCTGTTTTTGCATTGGGACGGTCACGCCAAGAATCACCTGCCTTCTTAGCAAGCAGGACAGAAATAGTTAAGTCCCGAAGGCTGTGAGTTAAAAACTCTTCCTGAGAGACACTCAATGTGAGGCGTCCCTGCCAGGTGTGGGGTAGCACTGCCAGGTGTGGACGGAGAAAGGCTGCCCTCCTGCAACTCCGCTTCACAGTCAAGGTCGTCTGACTGATGCCACCTTAGAAACTGGCCCGGTTCGGTAGAGGACATTGAACAATCACACCCTGCAAGTCAGCTGACTGCTGTGTCATCGCTGCTGCTTTCTGCATCATCGCACTGCCCCAGCCCTGGTTCCTGCCGTTTCCTCATCACAAAGCATACAACTAGGCAAAAAGCGACAGTTTGAAAGTGTTCTTTTCCTGCTGCTACCTAGCATTTCTTCCGTGAGGAGTATTTACCTTTGTTTAGCCAGGAGCAGAGAAGCAGTCTGAATGCACACAATGGCTTCACACTTGGCAGCGTGCATTTCCAGCAGAGCAGGTACTGCTTGGAGCCTGGTGGCCAGACTGCCCCTGGTGGAGCGCGGCTGGGTCCCCAGCACTTGTGGGAATAGTGTGCGGGCTTCTCACGCCGCGCCGCTCTACCTGCAGGAGTAAAGGCTAGGACAAAGGAGATGCTGATGCCGTTTGCCTGGCTGGGGCCTGGGCAGGCAGACACCACCGAACTGATGCTGTGTGACTCTCCCAGCTCCCAGTTCGGGCTGGTCACGGGGGGGCTGGCGCAGATCCCCGCTCCTCAGTTAGAACACGGTTTAAAGGAGAAACCAGACTCACTGACCTAAATCCATCCCAGTCCTCTCTGGATGCGGGGACAGCTGTCGACTAGCAGTGACACAGCCAGCCATCAAGTGGAGAATCGTTGCGACTGCAGTCTGGGTGCAGGTGGAGCCTGGGAGATTGACAGTTTAATTGCGGTCCTCCGATGGCTTCTTCTTATTTTCCTAAATAATTGTGCGCGCTAAGTGTACAGTTGCCTGGATTAGTCTGCCTTCCACAGTCTTCGTCTGCGCTGGTTGGAAATCAGGGTGCCAGGCAAGACTGTTTAGTGCTGGCTCCTTCCTGCGTGATGTTATTCAACTAGGATGGGTCACACTGACAACAAAGAAGGAAGCAGAAAGCATCACTTTATCTTCTCTTGTGATGTTAGCGGAACATAACTGTTCTTCTTTGCAATGATGCCCTCCTCTGTGTGTGTGTGCGTGTGTTTGTGTGTGTGTTTTAATTCATCTAATCGAAGAGCCTAACAGATATCATCATGGATGTGTGCCTTTTTAAAAATGATTTGGAGAAAAAGGCAGCCTGTGGAGACAGCGATTTGAGACAGCTGCACATTTAGGTTATTGCCAATTTGAAATACTTTGGTTTGTGAAGCCGAGCCCTAAGAGACAAGCTGGGTAACTGAGAAGGAGATCGTAGATAAAGAAATAAAAATGACAAGCGTAATGGAGGCTCTGTGGAAGGACTGTCAGAGCATCAGTTCTGGATGGCAATTTCGCCAGGCTGAGATTGAATAATTCATAGATTGAAATTACCCTGCTTTCACCTTTCCATTTAAACCGGCATGATCTGAATCTCTAATAAATTTTCAAGATAAAGTAAAATGCCAGTTTGAATCTGAAGAGCTTTTAATAAAACCAGATGCTGCATCCCTGAATCTTTCGGTATCTTTCACAATTATCCTGTGAGAACTGCACTTCATTACGAAGCACCATTAGCAGTGAAAATTACTGTGATTACAATAGCAACAGTAGAATACCGTCAAATGATCTCTAATTTACCTAATTTGCTAAGACTGTGTGCTTTTAACGCCCATTGTATGTCACCCTGCCGGGCACCCTGGATCTCTCTGGCACCGAAACAAAAGTGAGGCAGTGTGTGTGATACCTTAACTCCCAAAGCAAAGAACATTCTCCTAGGTTACAATGTCTCTTTCGTTGGGTTTGCATTTGTATGTGTGTGTGTGTGTGTGTGTGTGTGTGTGTGTATGTGTTTCCATTGCCTATACCCCAAATGTCCATTTGGGGAATTGGTGAGCATGTTGTATATTTGGGGTTGATTCTTGGATACGGGAGAGCACAGACTTCTTAATTTATCCACCCTTTTAATTTTAATGTATACAAGCATGTGTTTACCAGAAGGGAGGGAAGATTCTGTTCTAGGAGGAGTTTAAAAATGCAGCCAAGATGAAGCGTTCATCTTTGTTTCTTTTTTGAAACCCCTTTCTGCTTTCAGGTTAGAGAGCCTTTCAGGGAATTATAATCCTGGTGTGATGTGTTTAAAACAAAAACAAAAACGTTTCAGATTGAGAAGCAGCTCAAGAGACATCCAGTAATAACTCTGTGCAGCCCTTATTGAGAGCATGTGTGCCTGAGTGAGTATAGGAAGCTTTGGTCCTAGACTTTGGTTGTGTTTGTGTCTGCTCGCTCTCCAAGTAGAAGTCTCACCCAAATAAATGCTGCAGGTTTTGTCTCGGGGGTCACTGTGTTTGTGCCTGCCACCTGAGAGAGTGGCATGGTTCTTCAAGCCTCCGTGGAGAACAGACTGTAATCACTTGATAGGCACAGGCACTTGTGGAATTTCACCCTCAGTAGCAGACAGTATGTGGGCTTCTGCTAGTCAAGTGATTTAAGTTTGACTCTCTAGGTAGGGTTTCCGAGGAATGACAATCTCTGCGGAGGAAGGTAGGGTTGAAACATACCTGTCTAATATTGCGAGTTGTTTGCCGAAGACCCTGAGCTCTGGTATATTTCTTAATCCATTATCCCAGCTTTACCTCTTCCTGCACCCCTGCAAACATCTTTGGCAGAAGGAGGTAAGTTGTATTTCGAATCATTTCTATAGTTGATGATGTTCCTTGTTGTCTGGTTTCAGTGGGTATATGTTTTTTATGTTATACTTTCCACTTATTGTTATTCTCACTAACCTTGGGATAATAAACAACCTTTTTTCCTGTGTTTTTTCTAAATACAAATGAAACATGGTATTTTTAAAAGGTGATTTAAATATAGGTTTTTTTCCCCTTTGTCTGAATACATACAAAGTTTTAAGGCTTTCCAAAGGAAAGGGGGAAACAGTTTTACATTGTAAATAATTTGTTTAAAAATAGCAGCAATTCAGTAGAGATCAATTCTGTTACCATATTGTTTTGTGAGATAGCTCACATTTCTAATACTGAACCTGTTCTTATCTTTCGAGGAAGAAACTTGGCTCTTAGTGACAAAGGGCTTTTCACAAACCCACACTGCCTAGGTGCCAAAGTGTTTTCTTTTGTGGGGGGGGGGGGGTGAGGGAGAAAGAAACATAGTCTTGATATTCTGCACAAGGTTTTAAATTCCTGGCATTTTAAAGCTCTCCAATAGTCAAAATTGGAGCAGGGTAATTAATCATTGATTGAGCAAACTGGTTTACAAGTCTGATATTTAAGTAGTAACAGGTATCCTAAAATTCTCTAAGAATAATCGGAAATCAGATTGTTGTTACTTTTTTGGGAATGAGAAACTAATTGTATTCACTTGATAAAATAGCAGATTTGAAGCTGATAGTTTTATGATTCAAGTATTTTGTACTTCATATTCTTGGAAAATGAGAGGTTTGTTTTATTTTGTTAGGATGCAAGTGCCGCTAGTGCTATCATGTGTTAGTTAGTGCTTGATGATATTGAAATTCCCTTGTTTTGCCACAAAAAAGATTCAGCATTTAGAGCTGCTAACTGAAAAATCTTGAACTCCAGTATTTCTCTAAAATTAAATTTTCTTTTCAAACTATATTTAAGTCATTGAATGTAAATGATCATGGTATTATAAAATAAGTTCTTTAGATAATTTCTAATCCATTGTTGACAACTTTTTTCACTGTGGATAAGTCTTACTTATAATGCTCTAGATAAGCATAACAGTTGAAAAAGACTACCAGGATAACTTTACAATTGCAAGTAATTTGAAAAAATTAAAGAATCAGCTGTAAAGTAGGGATTAATTTGGGTGAATCTCAGATACTGTCATGGCTTAACACTATTTTGTACCATTTTTTTTTTTTTGATGAGCGTGAGAAAGACAGGTAAAAAGTTATCCCCTCCCTCCTAACTCCTAACCCCCAATCACTACAGAGCATCAGCTACCGTTAGCAGGAGTGATTTAAAATGTAAACACCAGAACCACACTCATAGAATCCACAAGAATGCCTCGTATTTTAAGATAGGATGTGCAAACTTTATCACTTAATCATTGCAGTCTTTTCTGCAATACAAATACTTTGGTGAACAGATGCATTTCACATATAGTCAAATAGAATATTCCTAGTTGATGTGAGATTTTTCTAATTAACATATGCTACAAGGACAATGGCAGAGTATAGTTTTTTCTAAGTTTTAGGAGCGTAGTAATGAAACATGCTTTTACCAAGTACCAATATTTGTGCTATCCTAGGCTGCCAAAGAGAAAAAGGCAGGTGAGACAAAAGAAACAGGTGAAGATCAAAGAAAAGCACTCACATTATTCAGTGAGGCTTTTTACAAAAAAATAGCATGATCAAAAAGATTGAAAATCTTGTGTCTGTGTACTGTGTCTGTGCACTGTCTTTTTAAAGAGCCTCTTCTCTCTAGTAAGAGAATCTTTCCAACATTTTACTATGAAAAATTTCAAATATACAGAAAAGCTGAAAAGTTGTAAACACCCAGATACCAACCCTCTAGACTCCATAAATACCATTTTCCTGTACTGGCTTCATCACAAGTATATCCAACTATCTACCCTTCTGTTTATCCATCAATCCATCTTATCGTTTTTGATGCATTTCAAAGTAAGTTGCAGGCATCAGTATATTTTACCCCTAAGGAGATACCTGCTGAAGTGTTTAACTAGAATTCAACATTTGTTTATAGTGCTTTCCTAAGTAAAATTTATATATGATGAAGATAGAATTTTGAAAACAATGTACTGTTTTTTCTTATGTGGCATTAATTATTTCTTTAACGTGATGAGTGACTGCCTGCAAACCCTTATGATCCGATGTTTTAAAGGTACAAATCCCCCATTAATGGTGGAGCGAAAGAAGCCCTTTCCAATCTCAATCCCCTTCGCCCAGGTGAGCCTTCATCCACTGAGCCTGGGGACCACTAGTAACTCAGCATCAGTATTGGGATGGAGGAGGTTTCAGGGCATACATAATTAATTCCCAAGGTCTATCCCCATTCTTGGACCAGCTTTCCGTTCTTTTATCTGCAGGCCCTTGAAAAGTAACCCCTTTGCCTCTTGAACAATCACGAGCTGTTCTTTTACTTGGGTTCTTCTCTGCCTCCTCCCTTTCCTCCCCTCCTTTTCCCAATTGGTTTTTTCCCTTTTCCACTTCCTTCTGACTCCTAATTTTTCTTCTCAGAACAAAAAACCAAATCTCTTCATTTTTCAAGTCATTCTTCTGCATGCAATTTCAGGGAAATGATTATGGGAAGCAAAGGTAGGGAGTTAAAGAATCACAAGAACGCTTAAAGGGATTGGTCATTTATGTTATAAAAACATAAATGAGTTAAGGATTGCCCTCTCAAGACCCCTTCATGAATCCATCTCTTGAATACAGTCTTGTGGGTGAGATTTCTCCAATCCTCTCTTAACTGAACCCTAGACCAAGCTTCTTTATAATCTCTACTGGTCTAGTTCCTAAGAATAAGGACATTCTCTCTGCTTCCCAAATCTGCTAAGTTTCCTAGACTCAGCTTCTGGTCACCAGCTCTGGTCCATAACCTTTCCATCAGTAGCAGCACAAGGCCTGCCTCTTAAATTATGCTTGGCCCTGACCCCGCAGGATGAGGAAATTCTCAAATCTTTGGTCCATATACACATGGCACTTTCTAGGTGGCTTCTCCCTCGGGCCATCTTTCTTCAATTCAGTTCAGCATGCCTAAAGCTTTCATTAGATATTAGATAAAAAGATCATTAGATCGTTGTGGCTGGGTCTATCTTTGGCTGGATTGCCAGCAATTCGCCTATTTTTATAAAGTACTAGTTGGTTACAACAGACCAGTTAAAAGTTTAGGTTTTGTAATTAGACAAACCTGGATTGTAATCTGTATTGCCACTTAACTAGCAACATTACTCTAAGCCAAGTTATTCAACCATTTTGAGCTTCACTTCTTCAAAGTGCTGCTGTGAATATTAAATTACATTTATATATTATATAACATATACATATTATCTATATATAAATAATCTATAAAGTATAATTGATTTATAAATTTTTATATTATATATTATTTATATATAAATGAAATGTATATATTATATAATATATAATTATATGACATTTTATTAAGTATATATAATGTATTTAGCACAGTGCTTGGCACCCACTTGGTACTCAGTATATATTAACGTTCTTATCATCATCATCACCATCACCACCACCATCATCATATCAACCGAAGGTGCCATCCTCCTAGGACTCAACTGGCCCTCCATCAATCTGGGTTCTCTAATACAGCGGTCCCTAACCTTTTTTGGCACCAGGGACTGGCTTCGTGGAAGACAATTTTTCCACGGACTGGGGTGGGGTGGGGGGGATGGTTTCTGGATGATTCAAGCACATAACATTTATTGTGCATTTTATTTCTATTATTATTACATTGTAATATATAATGAAATAATTATACAAAGCAACTGATTTATTATGGTGTCTGTGCAGTCAAACCTCTCTGCTAATGATAATCTGTATTTGCAGCCGTTCCCCAGCGCTGGCATCACCGCCCCAGCTCCACCTCAGATCACCAGGCATTAGATTCTCATGAGGAGCACACAACTTAGATCCCTCCCATGTGCAGTTCACAGTAGGGTTCGCGCTCCTGTGAGAATCTAATGCTGCCTCTGATCTGACAGGAGGCGGAGCTCAGGCAGTAATGCCAGTGATGGGGAGCGGCTGTAAATACAGATGAAGCTTCTCGCTTGCCCGCCACTCACCTCTCCTGCTGTGCGGCCCGGTTTCTAACAGGCAACAGACTGGTACTGGTCCGTGGCCTGGGGGTTGGGGACCCTTGCTCTAATAGATCCTAGCAGACTGCCCTCTCTTAACATGTCCAAATTTGCTTATTTTAATGGAACTCACATTAAATTTCCCCCATTTTTTAAGGTCTAAGAAGCCCCCCCCCCCCACCAGCTTTCAGTTTGGTGTGGAGCAGAAACAACCAATAGAACCCACTGAATGATCAAGCTCTTCCAGGCGAGGGCTCCAGGTTTTCCTCAGCTGTTCCCCATGAGACTGCCCTCATTCTTTTAGAATTCTACATTACAAAGTCAAATTGTGGAATATGTGCAAGCATAGGTTTAATTTAATTTTAACAAAACGGGGAGACACAGGGTCTTTCCGTCTAGGAGGGTCAAAGGTAGAATTTTGGAAGATTAATTTCCTACCACATCATTGCAAAACATAGCAGATGACCAAGGACATACCAGAGAAACACAGCCTTTAGGCTCGGCAAGAGGGGCCTCTGCCCTGGGCACCATGGTTTTGAGAGCTGCACTTCAGAGGGCCCTGCTCTGCCCCTCCGCTGTCATGCCCTGTCACAGCACTCCCCACAGGGCAAAGTCAGTGCGTCAAGGGGACTCATCCATCCAGAGCCTGCATTTCCCCTCGCTGGTAGAGCATGCTTCCTGGAATCCTGAATTCCTGCATAAGCATCTCTGTGTAAACATCCTGGGCTGAGGATGAAGGATGCTGCCAGTGTATGTACTCCTAGGCCTGAGAGGTGGGCAGGGGAGGCTGTTGAGGGGCAGCCTCAGGCTGTAATGGAGCAGGACCCTGTGGGGCCTTCAGGGGAGAGACCCCTCCCCCATATCCTCTGCTGAAGCTCCTCTCTCAAGTGCCCAGATAACAGTATCTGATGCACGTTTCCTGAGTTGTTTTACAGATGAGAAAAACCCCACCAAATGGAAGAAATTAACTGCTTGATGACCATGAGCACGTAGCCCTCACGCCTACTAGGGCCTAAGGATTGATCACGTTAACCCCTGTGACACCTGTTACCTTACCATCAACCAATCAGAGAATTGTGCACGAGCTGGTCATGTACCCTGGGACGCCCCTCCCTCACCTGGCTTTTAAAAATACTTTGCTGAAACCCATGGAGGAGTTGAGTGTTTTGAGCACTGGCTGTCCTGGACTCCTTGCTTGGTGCCCTGCAGTAAACGCTGCGTATTCCTTCACCGCAGCCAGGTGTCAGTAACTTGGCTTTACTGCGCGTGGGTGAGAGGACCCAAGTTTGGTTGGGTAACAAGGTGGGCTGGAGTATCCACAAGTGGGAGACGCCTTTCCTAACGCAAGAAAGCACTGGGGGGTGAGCAGAGGGGCTGGTCAGGCCAGAGGCTGCTGCCCGTACCGCCGCCACATTCTGGTGTAGAAACCCAGAGCAGGGAAGAACCCCACGTTCCGTTCTGGTCTTGGGAAGGAGGATTTTTCAAGGTAAGAGAGTAGAATTTATTTTCTTTAACAACATGTTGGCTTTATTTGTACCTTTTAAGTATTTAGAGATGGTGTGGAGGCCCCTGTCTGCACTCTTGCCCAGACCCTGCTCATGGTGGTCAAGCCTGAAGCTGAGCTCGCTTTTGGAGGCTCAGTCCCCCAAAACCTGATTGGTTGGCCGTTATTGTGTTTGTGGATAAGTCAGTCTTTACTGTAAATACAAAGGGAAAAAGACTGTTTGCTCACTCAAATCTAGGAAGCTTATTCTCTAATTGAGGTTTTTAATCCCCAAAGTTTTTGAAAGTTAGTAAATTCAGAAAGTATCAAAGTTCCATTTTGTATTTATGTATAGAACATTCTATGGGTTAAAAAAAATGTGAAAATGATTCTATCTCTCTACTGACATATTAAAGAGGTAAACTGGTTTTTTGTACTTGACCTAGCCAGAAAGCCAGCAGCTAACTGAATTAGATAGGGGGCTGGGCAGGATTGGTACATTAGAGGCCATGGATCCAAAGTTGCCATTTTATTGAGCTACTTAAAGACATGATCTCTCTTTCACTGCACTGACTACAATATTCAGTACTGAAGAGGTGAGTTGAAAACAGAAGTTAAAAAATTAACACCTGGCAGTAGGAGAGTCCCTGTTTCATAAAATACATCCTAGAGTATATATGATTTTTTAAAATTTGGATTTCCAAAAGAAAATTCAGGGGTCAAAAAGAGATTTGAGAAGCATGGAGAGGGAATATGCCCAGGGCTGTGGGTATTTTATACACAGTAAATGATAGACGTGTTAAATGTCATTTAGTCCAGCGTAAAACACAGGGGCTAACGCAGCCGAGTCTGGAGCCCGTCAGCCGGGATTTTTTTTTTTTTTTTT
>NW_006781879.1:1066806-1112080 GCF_000442215.2 Lipotes vexillifer | reverse complement strand
GCATCCTCCCGGCCCGGGCCACGACCCCGGGTCCCCTCCATCGGCAGGCGTACTCCCAACCACTGCGCCACCAGAGAAGCCCCGTCAGCCGGCATTTGAATCCTGATTTTGTTGCTTTACCATCTGTGTGAACTTTGAGTTTTTCACCCCTCTGGTTTTCAGTTTCCTCATACATAAAGTAGGGATAATAGTGCCCTCCTTGGGCTTCCCTGGTGGTGCGGTGGTTAAGAATCCACCTGCCAATGCAGGCGACTACGGGTTCGAGCCCTGGTCCGGGAAGATCCCACATGCCGCAGAGCAACTAAGCCCATGAGCCACAGCTACTGAGCCCACGCACCTAGAGCCTGTGCGCTGCCACAAGAAAAGCCACCGCAATGAGAAGCCCGCACACCACAACAAAGAGTAGCCCCCGCTGACCACAACTAGAGAAAGTCCGCACACAGCAACGAAGATGTAACACAGCCAAAAATAAATAAAATTAAATAAATTTTAAAAAAGTGCCCTCCTTGGAAGGTAGGAACGAGGATTAGTTAATATTCACAAAGGTCTTAGGAGAGTGCCGGCGCACAGTAGATGCCGTAGAAGCATTTGTTAAATAACAGAGTAAAAATGGAAGATGAAGAAATTCAAGTCAAGAGAAGTTATTAACTTGCTCCCCATCACACAGTGAATTAATAAAAGATCCACTATCCAACACAGATATTCACATATCAGGCCTGATTCTGAGAGTGGCACATTGCCCAAGAGCTGATTTTGGCCAAAATAAAAATATCTATTTGTGTCACTTATTAGATGTCTAAAGGAGAAGGAAAAGGAACTGTAAAAAATGCTGTAGTACATTATTCTGATATATTTTTAAAGTTTTTGTCCTACCCTTTCTGTATTTAAATGTTGTTTTTTACATTGTCATTCCCTTTTCAAGTTAACTCTTATTCCTAGCCAATAATCTACCCAGAGAGCTTACTACCTCCAGTACGTTAAGTACTCCAGAAAAAGGGCCGTTGCCACACACACATACACATCCCATCATTGTACGGTGCAGTGAGTCTCGTTATAAAAATAATGCAAATATATGAAAGAAATTGGGAAAATGCACAGAAGTGTAAGAAGCAAAATAAACCTCAGCAATAATCCCACTATTCTTAAGACAAGCGTTGATTGTCTATATGATACAACTGTGTGTGTGTAAATAAATTAGAAAGATTGGACTTAAATTGCATATCCTGCTTTGTAACCTGCTTTTAAAAAATGAGTATATCAAGAACAGAGCCCTTTAATTGCTGTATATTGTTCCAATACACAATCCTTTTAGTGGGACATTTAAATTTTTCCAGATTTCTACTATTATAGATGTAATTGGAAACAATAAAAGTTTAATGTGGCAGAATACATTCAGAAGCAACCAAGGTCTTTCTTTCCTCCTCTTCCCAAGGACCCGCATAGGCCTTTGAGTCGTGGTTATCTGTACTTTCCTTGGTCCCTAGGGGCAAGTCAGTAGGCCCTTGTGTTTTCAAAAGTGTGTGTTCAGGGAGATGAGTCAACTGGGAGTCCTACGTAGGAAAGCGTTGGAGGCTTTGAACATCTAGAGTCGAGGGAAAAGAGCCAGACCGGAGGCAGAAGGTGGACTGTTCCGAGATTCGGAATGAGGGGCGGGTTCCTCAGGAGGAGGCAACAGTCGGGAGGCTGTGGTGGCATCCTGGAGGTGCAGAACTTTGAATGGGGGACTGTGGGATTGCCTGGGGGCTACTCTACATTCCTGTGGCTGAGGTGGGTCCAGAGGGTTGTGGTGTCATTAGCAGAGGCTCTGGCCACGACAAAATGCACGCAAGCCTAGAGAGTAAAACTTCCTGGAACTACCTTCCCTAGATTCTTCAACTGCTTAAGCCTAAGGATTCTCCCACAACCCCAAGGGCTGCAAGAGGAAAACTAGAAATCGGAAAATAATTGAGCATCCCACCAACTCTAGCTGGTGGTGATATACTAGCCTTAATATTGTTTGGAAAGATGATATGGAACCCAAGTCTCAGGGGTACACTTCCTGTATGTATAACTTAGTATGCCTGATGATCTGCTTAGTATAAATTCCCTGGTGGCGCAGTGGTTGAGAGTCCGCCTGCCGATGCAGGGGACGCGGGTTCGTGCCTCGGTCTGGGAAGATCCCACATGCTGCGGAGCGGCTGGGCCCGTGAGCCATGGCCCCTGAGCCTGCGCTCTGCAACGGGAGAGGCCACAACAGTGAGAGGCCCGCGTACAGCAAAAAAAAAAAAAAAAAAAAAAAAAGAGTCCAGTTGAAGGCTTTTTGTATATCCTGTGTCTTATAAGTTTCTGTATTTTCCAAGTCCACTGATTCTTCTATTTATCTCTCACAAAGGATTGTTAGGGAAAGGGGGAAAAGCAAAATTAGCCAAGCTAATTGATCATTAAGTATAAATTTCCATCTATAATCTTCCTCATCTCAGAAGACTTCAATTACGGGATTACTTTATTGATAAGCCCAAGTGATAGTTAATCATTAAGTATTTAAGCAAACAACATAAATTCCCACATGAGCAAGTGACATGCTCTTTATCAGTTATGCAGACTGTCAAGAAATTATCGAAAAAAAACCCAACTCCTTGGCAGCCTTGCCAGTTGTATGACCTTGAACAAGTTACTTAACTTCTCTGAGCTTCAATTTCCTCTTCTCTAAGCAACGAGTAATAAAAGGACTGACTTCTTGGGGTGAGTGGGAGAATTAAAAGCGGTGATACATGAGATACACTAGAAGAGTACCCGGCACCTGGTGAGCACTCTGTGAATGTCATCATCAGAGCATGCAGCATCCCTCCAAGGCGGACCTCCTTCCTGAGTCCCCAGTGTCACCTCTCCTGCTCCCCTCACCTCGGGCGCCAGCTCTACGAGAGTACTTGCTATACTCTAACCTAGCCCAGCTCTCATTTTTCTTGCCTACAGTCGTACATGCTGCCTTTCCGCCTGGAATGACCTTGACTCCCTTCTTTTCCTAGTGAATTCTCTTATCCTTCAAGATTTAGCTCCTGTGTTATCCCTCTCCCTGCAAAGCCCTTCAGCCTGAGCTGGGCACCCCTCTGCTGTCCACTTGTGAGATGTGGCAGAGTTTATTTTAATTGCTTGTTTACGCTGCTGTACCCCACCCCCAGGTAAGCTCCCCAAGGTCAGGGAACATGCTCGATTTTCTGTTGTATCTCCAGGGCCCAGCCCAGTGTGGCCCATCATAAATTCTCAATAATCATGTGTGCTGAATGACTGCATTTGTCACAAGATTACCAGGGGAAGAACGGGACCATTTATATTACTAGTGTTTTCGAGCATTTCCACAAACATCTCATTTGATTTCTATGGACCAAACAAGCAGGGATAATTCCCACTCTTATAGATGTGGAAACGGAGACTCAGGGAACTTAAAGCTCTTACCCAAGGAGCCCTAACCTGCAAGAACCAAAGCCCAGTGCCTCTTCTCCTGGCCAGTTTTTGTTTTGTTTTGTTTTGTTTTTGCATTACACAGCTCCATCTTTCTAGAGCAGTCTCTATAAGACACTGTGTGTGCTTTCGACTAAGGGCTGATCTCTCCAAGTAGGAGTTAAAAGAAGGTTAGAAACAGCAACGTAAATCCTGGAGACGGGTGAGCTGGTTGGAAAACTGGAGTAGCTGATGAAGGAACGGAAGACAGAAGAGGCGGGTTTCTTTTTTTTCTCTCTCTTTATTGGAGTATAATTGATTTACAATGTTGTGTTAGTTTCTGCTGTATAACAAAGTGAATCAGCCATATGTGTACTTATACCCCATATCCCCTCCCTCTTGCGTCTCCCTCCCACCCTCCCTATCCCACCCCTCTAGGGTCACGAAGCACCGAGCTGATCTCCCTGTGCTATGCGGCTGCTTCCCACTAGCTAGCTATTTTACACTTGGTAGTGTATGTATGTCAATGCTACTCTCTCACTTCGTCCCAGCTTCCCCTTCCCACTCCATGTCTTCAAGTCCATTCTCTACATCTGTGTCTTTATTCCTGCCCTGCTACTAGGTTCATCAGTACTGTTTTTTTTAGATTCCATATATGTACGTTAGCACGTGGTATTTGTTTTTCTTTCTGACTTCACTCTGTATGACAGACTAGATCCATACACCTTGTTACAAATAACTCAATTTCGTTTCTTTTTATGGCTGAGTAATATTCCATTGTATATATGTGTCACGTCTTCTTTATCCATTCATCTGTTGACAGGAAGGTGCTTTGGGAAGGTGGGAGAATGGACCCCAGGGTGATGTGCCCACCTCTGAGTTTGAAAAGTGGATCAGAATATTTACCATCCACTTTTCCAGAGGGCTTTAGGCCAACACAAATCATTTTGATTCTCTTTCCCTCTTGAGGCCTCAGGACATTTTAAAGCACTTGGTGTAGCAACACCAAGTGTAGAAACTACTTCCATAATTTTACACCAAATAATGGCATAAGAGGCTGAACTAAATGTCTGAGGATATGAATGGGTTGGCATCCTGAAAATGTTAAATCTGAACTGTATCCTTTGGCAATTTTAAGGTTCAGTTCCTGCATCTGTAAATGAGAATTTTGCAGTAGTTGTCTAAGAAATTGGTATGCTTGCAGGTGCACACTTTCATTTCTATTACCATCGGAAAGTGATTTCTGGCACACAATGTAATAAGGTCTTCTCCCAAAACCTGGTCTAATATATTAATATTACTGATTTGATGTATCTGTAAATATACTTAGTATATAACTGGGTAAAATAAACCAAACTGCACAAGTAAAAAGACTTTCAGAAATAGTAACCTTTAGAGAATGTGAATAAAAATAACAGATGATATTGGATATCTGCAATGTTATTTGCAAAGAAATTGATGTTTAGAAGCAAACATACTTCCCAAGTATCGCAAAAAAAAAAAAAAAAAAAAAAAAGAGTCCAGTTGAAGGCTTTTTGTATATCCTGTGTCTTATAAGTTTCTGTATTTTCCAAGTCCACTGATTCTTCTATTTATCTCTCACAAAGGATTGTTAGGGAAAGGGGGAAAAGCAAAATTAGCCAAGCTAATTGATCATTAAGTATAAATTTCCATCTATAATCTTCCTCATCTCAGAAGACTTCAATTACGGGATTACTTTATTGATAAGCCCAAGTGATAGTTAATCATTAAGTATTTAAGCAAACAACATAAATTCCCACATGAGCAAGTGACATGCTCTTTATCAGTTATGCAGACTGTCAAGAAATTATCGAAAAAAAACCCAACTCCTTGGCAGCCTTGCCAGTTGTATGACCTTGAACAAGTTACTTAACTTCTCTGAGCTTCAATTTCCTCTTCTCTAAGCAACGAGTAATAAAAGGACTGACTTCTTGGGGTGAGTGGGAGAATTAAAAGCGGTGATACATGAGATACACTAGAAGAGTACCCGGCACCTGGTGAGCACTCTGTGAATGTCATCATCAGAGCATGCAGCATCCCTCCAAGGCGGACCTCCTTCCTGAGTCCCCAGTGTCACCTCTCCTGCTCCCCTCACCTCGGGCGCCAGCTCTACGAGAGTACTTGCTATACTCTAACCTAGCCCAGCTCTCATTTTTCTTGCCTACAGTCGTACATGCTGCCTTTCCGCCTGGAATGACCTTGACTCCCTTCTTTTCCTAGTGAATTCTCTTATCCTTCAAGATTTAGCTCCTGTGTTATCCCTCTCCCTGCAAAGCCCTTCAGCCTGAGCTGGGCACCCCTCTGCTGTCCACTTGTGAGATGTGGCAGAGTTTATTTTAATTGCTTGTTTACGCTGCTGTACCCCACCCCCAGGTAAGCTCCCCAAGGTCAGGGAACATGCTCGATTTTCTGTTGTATCTCCAGGGCCCAGCCCAGTGTGGCCCATCATAAATTCTCAATAATCATGTGTGCTGAATGACTGCATTTGTCACAAGATTACCAGGGGAAGAACGGGACCATTTATATTACTAGTGTTTTCGAGCATTTCCACAAACATCTCATTTGATTTCTATGGACCAAACAAGCAGGGATAATTCCCACTCTTATAGATGTGGAAACGGAGACTCAGGGAACTTAAAGCTCTTACCCAAGGAGCCCTAACCTGCAAGAACCAAAGCCCAGTGCCTCTTCTCCTGGCCAGTTTTTGTTTTGTTTTGTTTTGTTTTTGCATTACACAGCTCCATCTTTCTAGAGCAGTCTCTATAAGACACTGTGTGTGCTTTCGACTAAGGGCTGATCTCTCCAAGTAGGAGTTAAAAGAAGGTTAGAAACAGCAACGTAAATCCTGGAGACGGGTGAGCTGGTTGGAAAACTGGAGTAGCTGATGAAGGAACGGAAGACAGAAGAGGCGGGTTTCTTTTTTTTCTCTCTCTTTATTGGAGTATAATTGATTTACAATGTTGTGTTAGTTTCTGCTGTATAACAAAGTGAATCAGCCATATGTGTACTTATACCCCATATCCCCTCCCTCTTGCGTCTCCCTCCCACCCTCCCTATCCCACCCCTCTAGGGTCACGAAGCACCGAGCTGATCTCCCTGTGCTATGCGGCTGCTTCCCACTAGCTAGCTATTTTACACTTGGTAGTGTATGTATGTCAATGCTACTCTCTCACTTCGTCCCAGCTTCCCCTTCCCACTCCATGTCTTCAAGTCCATTCTCTACATCTGTGTCTTTATTCCTGCCCTGCTACTAGGTTCATCAGTACTGTTTTTTTTAGATTCCATATATGTACGTTAGCACGTGGTATTTGTTTTTCTTTCTGACTTCACTCTGTATGACAGACTAGATCCATACACCTTGTTACAAATAACTCAATTTCGTTTCTTTTTATGGCTGAGTAATATTCCATTGTATATATGTGTCACGTCTTCTTTATCCATTCATCTGTTGACAGGAAGGTGCTTTGGGAAGGTGGGAGAATGGACCCCAGGGTGATGTGCCCACCTCTGAGTTTGAAAAGTGGATCAGAATATTTACCATCCACTTTTCCAGAGGGCTTTAGGCCAACACAAATCATTTTGATTCTCTTTCCCTCTTGAGGCCTCAGGACATTTTAAAACCTGCCTCTGTGATTCTCACCCATGGGCATATGGAGCTGATTCGGGGTCCATCAACCAAATGGAAATCGGCTGCCTGCTTTCCTCTGCTGTACTCTGAACCTGCCATTCAGAAGCTGTAATTGATACCCCACTAGTTATCTTTCTTGGTTTTTAGAAGATTGGTGAGGCAGGAAGGATCTGCTCTTGACCATGGTTGCATTCATGTTCAAGAAGAACCAATGCTCTTCAGAATTTCATGCCCCAGATACCAGTAACAAAGGAGCTGTGATGGACAATGGTTAATTTCATTATCCCTCCTTGGAGGCTGATAATTAAATGATGCTTTATTAGAAGTGTTGTAGCGTTAAGCTGATGTGCTCTTCCATGCTGCCTTTAATTTTCAGTCCCTTCTGCTTTGTGAGTTAGGATAATGGCCATTCTTTATATATTACTTTCCAATTTTCAAACCACTCTCATCTATGTTATCTCCTGTGTTTCTCATGACCCTGGACTTGGAACATAGAGAATTGAAACAACTTAAAGTCATCGAGATGGTGAGCAAGCAGATCAGAAACTCAGCTCCTGACTGCAGACTCGGGTCCTCTGCTCTGCTCTCTGAGGATATTCTAACCAGGAGTCACCTGATGCCCAGTCTAAGGCTAGCCTGCCAGGACAATTCCCGGAAGCATGAATTAGCATTCCATACAACTTCAAGGCTTCTGAAATCAAATTTTGAAGATGAGTGGTTTGGGGAGGAAAGGACTGAGTGAAAACTTTCAGACCCAATTCAAAGGCAGAGTCCCCCTCTCCATTCTCGTACCATGAACGTTAACTCTTTTGGCAGAATAATTGTAAATGTCCAGGAATTGTAGTCTCAAAAAAGATTTCATGCATTTCTAATCATGGGCCTTTTATGATAAGGCCAGTTGTTAGCAGGAAGGCAGCAAGATACTGGGTGAAAAGCATGGAATAGGGAGTGAAACGGACTTGCCTTTCAAGCCAGCTTTGCCATGGACTGGCTGTGTGACCTTGAGAAGTTATTTACTCTCTCTGGGCCCTTAGTTTCTTAATTTTTACAGTGTAAATAATAACTACCTTGTAATGTTGTGAGGGTTCCCAGTAGCATGTCCCTCCAACACTTAGAACACCAGTTCATTAGTAGATGCTTGATAAAAAATCTGTTGAATTGAATGAAATGAATTTGAGATACATATGGTGCACCTTCGTGGAGTCTGGAGCCTGGTGAAAACAACAAGGGCTTTCAGCTCTCAAAGCTCTACAGAAGCACCAGAAGCAGATAAGTTACCTTAAATTAATCTAGCAATGGCATAAAAATGTGTATGAAAGAGATGATTTGTTTGGTTATTGTGAAATCAATCCCAACTCTCATTCTGGTCGTTTAAGAGACTGGAGGGGAAGAAAGTGCTTTTATTTTTTATTTTTTTTAACACCTTTATTGGGATATAATTGCTTTACAATGTTGTGTTAGTTTCTGCTGTATAACAAAGTGAATCAGCTATATGTACACAGCTGACAAAGGATTAATCTCCAAAATGTACAAGCAGCTCACGCAGCTCAGTATCAGAAAGTGTCTTTTAGATCATCTTGAAACATGGTTAAGAAAAGGGACTTTGTCCCAGTCTTCCTCATGCTTTCTGGCTGACAAGTATAGACTAGCTGGAATCTTCAGTGGGTTTGTGAACTTCAGGCCACTGGTACACCAAAATTGCACCATATTTGCAAATCTTGTGTAAGTTCACAGTGGGGCATTGTCTTCTTTGCTCCAGGGTATGAGGATTGTCTGGAAAAAAAGGTTAGTTGTTGCCATGACGGAACTTGGTGTAGCCAAGACTACAATGCAATATTGAAGCAGAAATAAACCATGGGCTCTTGACATGTTTGCCAAGTGATTTACGAATGTGTTTACTTAAAAAGTAAGCATAACACATAATCTTATATAATGTCGAGGGAAGTTTTGTGACTCTTAAGTGCCCACATCATATTCAAGTAATGGCTTCACATCTCCCTAATATGATCTCAGATCAATTTTTAGTTTTATCCAAAAATCTTGATTTCCTGATCTTTTACTTATGCCTCATTTATCCAGTTCTCTTTTTTTTTCTTGACATACCTGAAACTAGTTTTGAATAAGAGGAACGGTATTAACCTTAGAACCTCTAAAAGCAAAGTGTTGTTGGAAGTTTTCCAGTGAAGTAGGTGGAGGGGGAGAAGGGTGTCCTTGTACTTTTTTTTGGTATTTCACAGCGCTTTGAGAGGTAGGGAATGTACGGCTTTGAAATAGTGAATCAAATCATCATAGACCTAATGAGATCACCTGATCCAATCACCAGGCTTCAGGCAACAGAATGTCTAAATCTTCTAAGACACATAGTAATGAATATCTCTCAACTTCAAGATCTTGAAGCATAGAGACATTGCTGTCTGCCTTAATAACCTGATTGAAGAGCTAAAAACTTTTTTCTGCATCCAACTGAAACTTCTTTTGTCATCTAAATGATAAAAATAACTGATCAGACTTCTTGTGGAAGACACATAGATTGATAGACCCAACACCCATTCCTATCACTTTTTCCCTGTCTCCACTTATAAAATCTTGGAAAGTTAACCAGTCACTTTCCCAACTTCCTTTGTAGATAGAAATAATGCTGCAAAATTTCAGGCTAATATTCAGCAAATGAATATCTGCTGGGGGTGGTGATGAAGCAAGGCTCTGGATAAACTTTGGTTGTCCTGATAAAACATGACAAATATGTCTTGTGATACCCTTTTCCTTTCTTCCTGTGTTAAATGCAGGTGTGATGCCTGGTGCTACAGTAGTCATCTTGAAACCATGAGGGAAAGGCCAAGAGAATCACACAGACATTGGTCCTACCTTTTTGAGCAATTGAACCACTTCCAGCTACCACTAACCTCCAAACTTCTGATAAGAAAAATCCACCCCTATTCCTTTAAACCACTATTGTTGGGTTTTCTACTATTTGCAATTGACCTCAATGCTATCTGAAATTCATTATCTAAAAGATTTCATATGGCCAAAGAGTCAAATCCATTCAGCTTCTCTCAAGGAAGGCTCTGTTCTCCCTCTGCACTTTTATAAGTTCCTCCCTTCCCCAATCAAAGCACACTCATGAAGGCATTGGTTCCTTGGTTACTTTTCTGTGTTTACTCTTTTTTTAAAAATTTTTATTGGAGTGTAGTTGCTTTACAATGTTGTATTAGTTTCTTCTGTACAGCAAAGTGAATCAGCTATATGTATACATATATCACCTCCTTTATGGGTTTCCTTCCCATTTAGGTCACCACAGAGCACTGAGTAGAGTTTCCTGTGCTATACAGTAGGTTCTCATTAGTTACCTATTTTATACATAGTAGTGTATATATTGTCAATCCCAATCTCCCAATTCATCCCACCCTCCCCCCGCTTTCCCCCCCTTGGTGTCCGTATGTTTGTTCTCTATGTCTGTGTCTCTATTTCTGCTTTGCAAATAGGTTCATCTGTACCATTTTTCTAGATTCCATGTGTATGTGTTAATATATGATATTTTTCTCTTTCTGACTTATTTCACTCTGTATGACCATCTCTAGGTCCATCCATATCTCTGCAAATGGCACAGTTTCGTTCCTTCTTATAGCTGCGTAATATTCCATTGTATACATGTACCACATCTTCTTTATCCATTCCTCTGTTGATGGACATTTAGGTTGCTTCCATGTCCTGGCTATTATAAATAGTGCTGCAGTGAACATTGGGGTGCATGTATCTTTTGGAATGATGGTTTTCTCTGGGTATATGCCCAGGGGTGGGACTGCTGGATCATATGGTAGTTCTATCTTTAGTTTCTCACTGCCATGGCCTCTCCCGCCGTGGAGCACAGGCTCAGGGGCCATGGCTCATGGGCCTAGCCGCTCCGCAGCACGTGGGATCCTCCCGGACCAGGGCACAAACCCGTGTCCCCTGCATTGGCAGGTGGACTCTCAACCACTGCGCCACCAGGGAAGCCCTATCTTTAGTTTTTTAAGGACCCTCCTTACTGTTCTCCATAGTGGCTGTATCCATTTACATTCCCACCAACAGTGCAAGAGGGTTCCCTTTTCTCCACACCCTCTCCAGCATTTATTTTTTGCAGAGTTTTTGATGATGGCCATTCTGCCTGGTGTGAGGTGATACCTCATAGTGGTTTGGATTTGCATTTCTCTAATAATTAATGATGTTGAGCATCTTTTCATGTGCCTCTCGGCTATCTGTATGTCTTCTTTGGAAAAATGTCTATTTAGGTCTTCTGCCCATTTTTTTTTTTTTTTTTTTTTTTTTTTGGCTGCATCGGGTCTTAGTTGCAGTACGCAGGATCTTTGTTGGGACATGCGGGATCTTTCGTTGTGGCGTTCAGTTTTCTCTCTAGTTGCAGCACATGGGTTTTCTCTCTCTAGTTGTGGTGTGTGGACTCCAGGGCATGTGGGCTCCAGAGCATGTAGGCTCTGTAGTTTGCAGCACTTGGGCTCTCTAGTTGAGGTGCAAGAGCTCAGGAGTTGTGGCTCATGGGCGTAGTTGCCCCGCAGCATATGGGATCTTAGTTCCCCGACCAGGGATTGAACCTGCATCTCCTGCATTGGAATGCGGATTCTTTACCACAGGACCACCAGGGAAGTCCCTTCTGCCCATTTTTTGACTGGGTTGCTTGTTTTTTTTGATATTGAGCTGCATGCGTTGCTTGTATATCTTGGAGGTTAATCCCTTGTTAGTTGCTTCGTTTGCAAATATTTTCTCCCATTCTGAGGGTTGTCTTTTCATCTTGTCTGTGGTTTCCTTTGCTGTGCAAAAGCTTTTAAGTGTAATTAGTTCCTATTTGTTTATTTTTGTTTTTATTTTCATTACTCTATGAGGCGGGTCAAAAAAGATCTTGCTGCAATTTTTGTCAAAGAGTGTTCTGCCTATGTTTTCCTCCAAGTTTTACAGTGTCCGGCCTTACATTTAGGTCTTTAATCCATTTTGAGTTTATTTTTGTGTATGGTGTTAGGGAGTGTTCTAATTTCATTCTTTTACATGTAGCTCTCCAGTTTTCCCAGCACCATTTATTGAAGGGACTTTCTTTTCTCCACTGTATATTCTTGCCTCTTTTGTCATAGATTTATTGACCATAGGTGCATGGGTTTATCTCTGGGCTTTCTATCCTGTTCCATTGATCTGTATTTCTGTTTTTGTGCCAGTACCATACTGTCTTGATTATCTCTACTCTTGGTTTACTTCCCACTCTGCCCTCATCCCTAAATCAGCTCCATCTTTAAAGGCACATAATTGTCTGAAATCTCTGTTATAGACTGAGCCCTCCATAATTCCCCAGTAAAACACTTATGTGTGATCACTGTGTTACCTAGACTTTCCTGCTAAGTCTCAATTGTTCATCTGCCTCTCCAAGTCCCTCTACTGGAAATGCAAGGGAGAGGCAGGATAAATACTTTGAATGACATGAAGAAATGACATTAATAGCCATGGATTACTTCAAAAATGTTATATAGCATTAGTTCTTCCATCATTCCAGGTAACCATGGAGCTTCTACAGATAAAAAGGAGGTTCTTTAAAGCAGTGGTTTTGACACCAGAAGCATTTTTATAATCATAGTTTCATTAATGTAAAAGTTTTCCTTTATAAGACTTAATTGCTCATTAGAATAAGAAAAATTATCCCTAGAAATTAGTTACTAAATGAAATAAGGTGGTTGAGTTAGATTATCTTTGTTTCCTTCTAGCTTCGAATTTATGATTATAATGAACTTTTCAGACTTGTGCTTGATAAAAAAAACACATCTCTCCAAATAATCGAGTGAGATCTTGGGGAGCTAAACAAAGTCATTTCCTTCTCTTCCTGTGTAACTCAGTCCCAAAGCCATTAGATGAAGCAGAGGAAGGAAGTTCATGGAGTGGGTAGAGAGGGAGGCGGGATGGCCCAGAACAGGAAATTGGAGCCCAAGTGCGGTGTCCCCATAGAGGGAAAGGGGAGCCAAGTGTGGAGGGTCGGATCCCAAATGAAGGAGATTGATCAAATAAGTATATTAAGAGTAACGGAAACCACGTGTATTAGTCTGCTCAGGCGGCCATAACCAAGTGTGTTAGACTGAGTGGCTTACACAACAGAACTTTATTTTCTATGGTTCTGGAGGCTGAACATCTGAGGTCAGGGTGCTAGAATGGTCCAGTTCTGGTGCGGATTTCTTCCTGGCTCTCATATATAGCTGGCTTCTGTGTCCTCACATGGCAGAGGGCTCTGGCATCTCTTCCTCTTCCTATAAAAGGAAGAAATCCATTACGAGGGTCCCGCCTTCATGAACTCATCTAAGCCAGTTACCTCCCAAAGGCATTATCTTCAAATACCATCACATTTGGGATTAGAGCTTCAGTGTATAAATTTGGTGGGGGGGGGATATAGTTCTATCCACAGTATCATGTTCCTCACTCTACCAGAGAAGGGATGTATAATGGGAGAAAACTAGAATTAACCTGTGGGGTTGGAGTGGGAGTGGAGAAATTAGCATGAACTCAGGATTTCCAATATATAGATAGATATAGAAATATAGACTTAAATGTACGTGTAAACATGTATCTGTATATATATTCCCTAGCTCTGTCCACTGAGAGTGTCTGGGAAATGAACACAATTAGGGTCCAGATCTTGGCCTCTCCACTAAATGGAACCGGAGCTCCTTGGAGAAATGATCAATTCCACGGTCAGGTCAGGGGAAGTAAAACGTGAGCCTGAAACACATTTTTTGTGCCAGAAACTAAGGAAGTGCTCGAAAAATGATGACGTCATGTAAAAAAGCACAGAAGTCAGCTTGAACAGAGTCCTGTTGTGGCCAAATGTGGGATAAGTTGAGCATTAAGTTAAATAATTATATAAATAGATTTAACAGATCAAATAAAATAGGAAATGATGAATCCTTACATTATTAATAAAGTAAAACTCAAATGAGGAATGGTATATTTACATGGTTACAGAATATCACCCCACAAAATACTTATTAATAAGGGAAAAAAGAGTAACTGCAGTGGAGAAGCTTGACAAACATCACCTTAAGCAATCAAACTGAGCCATGCCTGTAAGGGGACAAGGTGTAATCATGCACCACCTATCAGGATGCAAAGAGAACAGAGTGCTGCCTCTGTGTTATTCCTGCCAAAGTTGCATAACCTGAATCTAATTATGAGACAGTAGCCGATAAATCCACGTGGAGGGATATTCTACAAAGTAAACTGTCCTGTACACTTCAGAAGCATGTCAGGCTCATGAAAACCAGAGAAAGATTGAGGAACTGTTTCTGACAGAAGAAAAGTGAAGATGGGTGATCACTAAAGGCACCGTGTGACTAGATCTTTTAGCTATAAAGTTGGACATTGATAAGATGATGGGAGAACCTTGAATAGGCTCTGAGGATTAGAGGGAAACAGTGTATCAATGTTAATTTCCTGACTCTGATGGTTGTATTGTGTCAGGTAGGAGAATGTCCAAAATAGTATGAAAAAAGCCACACTAGAATATTCAGGGTGATGGGGCATCTGAGCAGCATTTACCCTCAAATGGTTCAAAAAAGAAAAGTTCTTTGTACTGTTTCTCTAATTCTTCTGTAAATTTGTGATTATTTTGAAATTTAAAAAATTCTAATGGGGCTTTTAAAATGAGTCTAAAACCAAACTAAATTAATCTTAAATGAAAACTTTTGATTTTGCTTTTATCAAAAAGTTGACAGCCCAAACCCATAGAGTGTACAACACTGAGAGTGAACCCTAAAGTAAACTGTGGACCTCGAGGGGTTATGATGTATCAATGTAGGTTCATCAGTTGGAACAAATGAACCTCTCTGGCAGGGGATGTTGATAATGGGGGAGGCTATGCATGTGTGGAAGTATACGGAAAATGGCTGTAGTTTTCCATCAGTTTTGCTGTGAACCTGACACTGCTCTAAAAAAAAAAAAAAAAAATGAAGTCTTTAATAAGAATAATAAAATGTGAACGGCAACTTATGTGTTGTGGAGTTTGCACAAATATAAACTTAGCCTTATTACGGGATACAAGTACAGATGGTCCCCAATTTACAATAGTTAGACTGATGATTTTCAACTTTATGATGGTATGAATGTTACTGAGTCCAAGCCCATACTGCTTACTGTACTACAGGCCAATAAATTGAGAGATGAGTTATTGGGGCCAGGAATGGTGACTTTATTTGGAAAGCCAGCAGACTGAGAAGATGGCAGACTAGTGTCCCAAAGAACCATCTAAGCAAATTAGATTTAAGGCTGCTTTTATACTAAAAGGGAAGAAGGTGTGGCTGATTGTTGCAAACTTCTGGATATAAGAATCCTTTGTTCTTGCATCTGTCCCCATTAGGTCAGGTCATGAAGTTCCTGTAAACCTCCAACAAGACAAATGTTATTCTCTGTTCTGCAACTTTTTATCTTTATATGAACAGAGAAGTTTTATACCTTTAAAGGTCAGAGACTTGAGAATGAGCTCTCTTGTATATTTCAGGTTATAGGGAACATTCTTGTAGCAAAAGCAACAGAATACAAAAGTGAAAGTAAAAGAAACAGATCCAATATGGAGTCAGATTTGTTCTTGCCTACTACATGAAAGTGGTATGCATTCAGTAGCACTGTACTTTGAATTTTGATCATTTCCCCAGGCTAGCAATGTGTGGTACAGTACTCCCGTGGTGCTGGGCAGCAGCAGCAAGCCACAGCTCATGGTCAGCCTCACAATCATGAAGGTGAACAACTGACAGACATACAATTATTCTGTACCCAGACAACTGTTCTGTTTACCACTTTCAATAAATTACATGAGATATTCAACACTAGCATAAAATAGGCTTTGTGTTAGATGACTTTGTCCAGCTGTAGGCTAATGTGTTCTGAGCACATTTAAGGATAAGCTATAATGTTCTGTAGGTTAGGAGTATTAAATACATTTTTGACATATGATGTTTTCAACTTACAACTGATTTATCTGTATGTAACCTCATAATAATTTGAGGAAGATCTGTATATACTGGGCTTGCTTGACAGACATTTGCTAGACACCAATGTATGCAAAGCCAAGTGCTGTAAGGATTTTTTAAAACTACAGTTGACCCTTGAACAACATGGGTTTGAACTGTGTCGGTCCACTTATAAGCTGATTTTTTTTTTCAATAAATAGAGTACCTGCTCATTTTACAGGTTTTTTTTTTTTTTTTTTTGCAGTACACGGGCCTCTCACTGTTGTGGCCTCTCCTGTTGCGGAGCACAGGCTCCGGATGCGCAGGCTCAGCGGCCAAGGCTCACGGGCCCAGCCGCTCCGCGGCATGTGGGATCTTCCCAGACCGGGGCACGAACCCGTGTCCCCTGCATCGGCAGGCGGACTCTCAACCACTGCACCACCAGGGAAGCCCCATTTTACAGATTTTTAAATGAACTAAGTGTGGGGAAAAGTTTGTGTTTGATGAGAGATCCCAGTATGTGGAATCAAAAGAACTAGGGTTTGAGTCCTGATTCTATCCAAACAGTTTCAGCTTCTTGCCCTTGGGTGAATCATTTTATCAATTCCTTTGTTTTGAGGCAGAGATAGCAGTATGTGGATTTTTGACTGGTGGGTAGTGGTGTATGGGGGGGTCAACACTTCTAACCCACCACATTGTTCAAGGGTCAACTGTAGTCATACGTGGACTCTGCCTGCAAGGAACTCATGAGCTGGTTACACATGTGTGTCGCTTAACCACAATCCCATTCTGTATGATTCTAGTGGACAAAGCATTTATTTAAACCTCTCCTTAAAACTACGTGTTTATGACTAATTGCAGAGAGGAAAGGAAATTGAGCTATGGGTTCAGAGCTGACTTAATGCAAAAGAAAGCCAGCATATTCACAGCAAGCTGTAGATTCCTAGAGCTGGATGCTCATGGCATGCATTTGTATGTGTATGCTCTATCCTGAATCTTTGTAATATCTACTACATGGGTCTATTTATACTTGATAAAAATCTCTCTGGAGACTTTTATCTTTTACCTTCACTATGGAATGATGACACCTACACTGAAATTAGACTTACCAAATAAGGAACTGTTTTTTTGTTTAAGCCATGGATACTTCTAACAGTCTAGTGGCCCAGTGGGTTATGTTGAGCCAGCAGGTGATTTACACTTAAAAGAGGAATGTGCACTTCTTCAAACAGCCTCTTGCTACTCTGGCACCTTGCTTTGCAGGGTATGTCCACTAATTACTCAATTGAGCATTTGTTTCCACTTGTAAAAGCCAAGTCTAGATGCTAGCACATCCCCAATCAAACTTCTGAAAAGCCCCCACTTTTTAAAAAATTTTTTTAGTTTTTATTGGAGTATAGTTGATGAACAATATTGAGTTAGTTTCAGGTGTACAGCAAAGGGATTCAGTTACGCATATACATGCATCTATTCTTTTTCAAATTCTTTTCCCATTTAGGTTATTACAGAATATTGAGCAGAGTTCTATGTGCTATACAGTAGGTCCTTGTTGGTTATCTATTTTAAATATAGCCGTGTGTACATGTCCCAAACTCCCAGTCTATCCCTCCCTCCCACCCTTCTCCACCTGGTAACCATAACTTCATTCACTAAGTCTGTGAGTGTGTTTCTGTTATGTCAACAAGTCCATTTGTATGATTTTTTAAGATTTTGCATATAAGCAGAATCCCATGATATTTGTCTTCTCTGTCTGACTTATTTCACTTGGTATGATAATCTCCAGGTCCATCCATGTTGCCGGAAACGGCATTATTTCATTCTTTTTAATGGATGAATAATATTCCATCGTATATGTACCACATCTTCTTTATCCATTCATCTGTCGATGGACATTTAGGTGGCTTCCATGTCTTGGCTATTGTAAATAGCACTGCAATGAACATTGGGGTGCATGTATCCTTTTGAACCATGTTTTTCTCCAGATATATGCCCAGGAGTAGGATTGCTGGATCATATGGTAGCCCTATTTTTAGTTTTTTAAGGAACCTCAGTACTGTTCTCCATAGTGGCTGTACCAATTTATATTCCCACCAACAGTGCAGGAGGGTTCCCTTTCCTCCACACCCTCTCCAGAATTTATTGCTTGTAGACTTTTTGATGATGGCCATTCTGACTGGTATGAGGTGATAATCTCATTGTAGGTTGATTTGCATTTCTCTAATAAGCATTGGTGTTGAGCATCTTTTCATGTGCCTCTTGGCCATCGGTATGTCTTCTTTGAAGAACTGTCTATTAGATCTTTTGCCCGTTTTTTTACTGGGTTGTTTGTTTTTTTGATATTGAGCTGCATGAGCTGTTTGTAAATTTTGGAGATTAATCCCTTGCAGGTCATATCGTTTGCAAATATTTTCTCCTATTATGTGGGTTATCTTTTCATTTTATTTATGGCTACCTTTGCTGTGCAAAAAATTTGAGTTTAATTAGGTTCTACTTGTTTATTTTTGTTATTTCCATTACTCTAGGAGACAGGTCAAAAAAGATATTGCTGTGACTTTTGTCAAAGAGTGTTCTGCCTATGTTTTCCTCTAAGAGTTTTATAGTATCCAGTCTTACATTTAGGTCTTTAATCCATTTTGAGTTTATTTTTGTGTATGGTGTTAAAGAATGTTCTAATTTCATTTTTTTTCATGTAGCTGTCCAGTTTTCCCAGCACCATTTACTGAAGAGACTGTCTTTTCTCCATTGTATATTCTTGCTTCTTTTGCCATAGATTTATTGACCGTAGGTGCGTGGGGTTATTTCTGGGCTTTCTATCCTGTTCCATTGATATATGTGTCTGTCTTTGTGCCAGTACCATACTGTTTTGATGACTGTAGCTTTGTAGTATAGTCTGAAGTCAGGGAGCCTGATTCCTCCAGCTCCACTTTTCTTTCTCAACATTGCTTTGTCTATTTGGGGTCTTTTGTGTCTCCATACAAATTTTAAGATTTTAAAATTCTAGTTCTGTGAAAAATGCCATTGGTACTTTGACAGGGATTGCATTGGATCTGTAGATTGCCTTGGGTAATACAGTCATTTTAACAGTATTGATTCTTCCAATCCAAGAACGTGGTATATCTTTCCATCTGTTTGTGTCAACTTCGATTTCTTGCATCAGTGCCTTATAGTTTTTGGAGTACAGGTCTTTTGCCTCCTTAGGTAGGTTCATTCCTAGGTATTTTATTCTTTTTGATGCGATGGTAAATGGGGTTAATTTCTCTTTCTGATCTTTCATTATTAGTGTATAGAAATGCAACAGATTTCTGTGTATTAAGTTTGTATCCTGTCACTTTACCAAATTCATCGATGAGCTCTAGTAGTTTTCTGGTAGCATCTTTAGGATTTTCTGTGTATAGTATCATGTTGTCTGCAGACAATGATAGTTTTACTTCTTCTTTTCCAATTTGGATTCCTTTTATTTCTTTTTCTTCTCTGCCATGGCTAGGACTTTCAAAACTATCTTGAATAAAAGTGTTGAGAGTGGACATCCTTGTCTTGTTCCTGATCTTAGAGGAAATGCTTTCAGCTTTGCATCTGTGAGTATGACGTTAGCCGTAGATTTGTCATATATGGCCTTTATTATGTTGAGCTATGTTCTTTCTGTGCCAACTTTCTGGAGAGTTTTTATCATAAATGGGTGTTGAATTTTATCAAAGGATTTTTCTGCATCTATTGAGATGATCATATGGTTTTTATTCTTCAATTTGTTGATCTGGTGTATCACACCACATCAACAAACTGATTTGTGGATATTGAAAAATCCTTGCATCCCTGGTATAAATCCCATGCTGCTGTATGATCCTTTTAATATATTGTTGAATTCAGATTGCTAGTATTCTGTTGAGGATTTTGGGGTCTGTGTTCATCAGTGATATTGGCCTGTAATTTTCTTTTTTTGTGCTGTTTTTTGTCTGGCTTTGGTATCAGGGTGATGGTGGCCTCATAGACTGAGTTTGGGAGTATTCCTTCCTCTGCAACTTTTTGGAATAGTTTCAGAAGGATAGGTATTAACTCTTCTCTAAATGTTTGATAGAATTCACCTATGAAGCCATCTAGTCCTGGACTTTTATTTGCTGGAAGATTTTTAACCACAGTTTCAATTTCAGTACTGGTGATTGGTCTGTTCATATTTTCTATTTCTTCCTGGTTTGGTCCTGGGAGATTGCACCTTTGTAAGAATTTGTCCGTTTCTTCCAGATTGTCCATTTTATTGGCATATAGTTGCCAGTATTAGTCTCTTATGATTCTTTGTATTTCTGTGAAGTCCACTGTAACTTCTCCTTTTTTGTTTCTACTTTTATTGATTTGAGCCCTTCCCCTTTTTTTCTTGATGAGTCTGGCTGAAGGTTTATCAAATTTGTTTATCTTTTCAAAGAACCAGGTTTTAGTTTCATTGATCTTTTCTATTGTTTTCTTTGTTTCTATTTCATTTATTTCTGCTCTGATCTTTATGATTTCTTTCCTTCTGCCAACTTTGGGTTTTGTTTGTTCTTCTTTCTCTAGTTGCTTTATGTGTAAGGTTAGGTTGTTTATTTGTGAGTTTTCTTGTTTCCTCATGTAAGGTTGTATTGCTATAAACTCCCCTCTTAGAACTGCTTTTGCCACATCCCATATGTTTTAGACCATTGTGCTCTCATTTTCATTTGTCTCTAGGTAATTTTTTATTTCCTCTTTGATTTCTTCAGTGATCAATTGGTTACTTAGTAGCATATTGTTTAGCCTCCACCTGTTTGTGTTTTTTTAGAGGTTTTTTTCTTGTAGTTGATTTCTAATCTCATGGCATTGTGATTGGAAAAGATGCTTCATATGATTTCAGTTTTCTTAAATTTACCAAGGCTTGTTTTGTGGCCCAGCATGTGGTCAATCCTGGAGAATGTTACATGTGCAATGAAAAGAATGTGTATCCTGCTGCTTTTGGATGGAATGCTTTATAAATATCAGTTAAGTTCATCTGGTGTAATGTGTCATTTAAGCCCTGTGTTTCCTTACAGATTTTCCATCTGGATGATATATCCATTGATGAAAGTGGGGTGTTAAAGTCCCCCACTATTATTGTGTTACTGTTGATTTCTCCCTTTCTGGCTATTAGTGTTTGCCTTATATATTGAGGTGCTCCTATGTTGGGTGCATATATGGTTACAATGGTTATATCTTCTTCTTTGATTGATCACTTGATCATTATGTAGTGTCCTTCTTTGTCTCTTGTAACAGTCTTTATTTTATTTATTTTGTTTTTTTTTGCGTTACGCGGGCCTCTCACTGCTGTGGCCTCTCCCGTTGCGGAGCACAGGCTCTGGACGCGCAGGCTCAGTGGCCACGGCTCACGGGCCTAGCTGCTCCGTGGCATGTGGGATCCTCCTGGACCGGGGCACGAACCCGTGTCTCCTGCATCGGCAGGCGGACTCTAAACCACTGCGCCACCAGGGAAGCCCTCTGGATTCCTTTTTGTTTTTTGTGTGTATCTATTGTAGATTTTCGATTTGCGGTTAACATGAGGTTTTGGTACAGCAGTCTACATATAAAAAAGTTTGTTTTAAGTTGCTGGTCTTTTAATTTCAAATGCATTTCCAATATCGTGCATTTGTGCCCTCCTCACAGTTGCTGGTGTTGATATCATATTTGGGTGAGGATGATTTCCAACCTTTACTGTATGTTTGCCTTTACCAATGAGCTTTTCCATTTGTAATTTTATTCTTTCTAGTTGTGGCCTTTTCTTTTCCATCTAGAGAATTTCCTTTAGCATTTGTTGTAACACTGGTCTGGTAGTGCTGAATTCTCTTAGCTTTTGCTTGTCTGTAAAGCTTTTGATTTCTCCATCGAATCTGAATGAGAGCCTTGCTATGTAGGGTATTCTTGGTTGCAGGTTTTTCCCTTTCATTGCTTAAATATATTGTGCCACTCCCTCTGGCTTGCAGAGTTTCTGCTGAGAAATCAGCTGATAACCTTTTGGGAATTCCCTTATTTGTTATTTGTTGCTTTTCCCTTGTTGCTTGTAATGTTTTTTCTTTGCCTTTAATTTTTGTCAGTTTGACTACTATGTGTTTCGGCACGTTCCTCCTTGGGTTTATCCTGACTGGGACTCTCTGTGCTTCCTGGACTTGGCTGACTGTTTCCTTTCCCATGTTAGGGAAGTTTTCAGCTATTATCTCTTCAAATATTTTCTCAGGTCCTTTCTTTCCCTCTTCTCCTCCTGGGACCTGTATAATGCGAACGTTGGTACATGTAGAGTCGTCCCAGAGGTCTCTTAGACTGTCCTCATTTCTTTTCATTCTGTATTCTGTTCCGCACCAGTAATTTCCACCATTCTGTCTTCCACCTCACTTATCCGTTCTGCCTCAATCTGCTATTGATTCCTTCTAGTGTATTTTTCATTTTAGGTATTGTATTGTTCATCTCTGTTGGTTTGTTCTTTTAGGTCTTTGTGAAACATTTCTTGTATCTTCTCGATCTGTGCCTCCACTGTTTTTCTGAGATCTTGGATCATCTTTACTATCATTACTCTGAATTCTTTTTTGGGTAGATTGCCTATCTCCACTTCATTTAGTTGTTCTTCTGGGGTTTTATCTTGTTCTTTCATCTGGGAAATATTCCTCTGCTGTCTCATTTTGTCTAACTTTCTGTGATTGCCACTTCTGTTCCGCAGGCTGCAGGACTGTAGTTCTTCTGGCTTCTGCTGTCTGTCCCCTGGTGAATGAGACTGTCTAAGAGGCTTGTCAAGGCTTCCTGGTAGGAGGGACTAGTTCCTACCCACTGGTAGTGGAGCTGTGTCTTCCCCCTCTGGTGGGCAGGGCCATGTCAAGCAGTGTGTTTAGTGGGCAGCTGTGTGTTCAGAAAGACTTTAAGCATCCTGTCTGCCGATGGGTGGGGCTGTGTTTCCACCCTGTTGGTTGTTTGGCCTGACGTGTCCCAGCACTGGAACCTGCAGGCTGTAGGGTGGGGCCTCCAAGAGGGCTTATGCCAATGAGTGCTCCCCAAAGCTACCACCACCAGTGACTTTGTCCCTGCAGTGGGCAAAAGCTGCCCCCCCCCACCTCCACAGGGGACACTCCAAAACTAGCAGGTAGGTCTGGCCCAGGCTCTTATGAGGTCACTGCTTTTGCCCTGGGTCCTGGTGTGCACGAGACCTTGTGTGTGCCCTCCAAGAGTGGAGTTACTTTTGCCCTCAGTCCTGTGGAATTCCTGCAATCAAACCCCATGGGCCATCAAAGCCAGACTCTCTGGGGGGCTCCTCCTCCCACTGCCACACCCCCAGGCTGGGTAGCCTGATGTGGGGCTCAGAATTTTCACTCCTGTGGGAGAACTTCTGTGATATAATTATTTTCCAGTTTGTGGGTTGCCCTCCCAGTGGGTATGGGATTTGAGTTTATTGCAGTTGCAGCCCTCCTGCTGTCTCATTGTGGTTTCTTTTTTGTCTTTGGATGTAGGGTATCCTCTTTGGTAGGTTTCAGCATCTTTTTCTTGATGGTTGTTCAGCAGTTAGTTGTGATTCTGTTGTTTTTGTAAGAAGAGGTGAGCCCACGTCCTTCTACTCCACCATCTTGTCTCTGTCTCCCAAGATTGGATTTTTCCCAGGATCTTTTATATACACTGAAAGCTCATGGAAAAGTGTTCTTATGAAACAAATTATGATGGCTTTATCCCAGCTGAAGAAGAGAAAATTGTGGAATAAACACTTGCTTTATCTGCAACCAGGCATCCACTTTGCACCGCTTCTGAACAGTCCACCCCACGGCCCCTCGCAGATTCTTCTGACTCCTTCTTGTCTGTCAGACCTGCACACTGGCCGCTCTGGGGTCACCGGAAGTGCACCCCAGGAACTCAAAAGCCCCCAGTTTAAATTTCAGCCTTTACTAAAGGAATATGTTCAGAATAGTAATAGAATTCTTATTAATATTAAATTAATATGCATGAAACAGGAAAATCTAAGGTTTTCAGCTTAAATGTACAGGGAGGTATCATTTTCCATTTCTGAATTTAGACTTCAAATAAACCCATGCAACTTAGTTATGGTTGCACAAGCAGATCTTAGGCGATGGTCTTTCATGTCACTGGCTAAAGCAAAACTTTCTTTCATTTTGGTAAAACCACATTCTAATTTCTGTATTTGTTTTGTCATCTTCGTCAGTGGTCACAGGTTGTTTAACTTCATCTGTTTGTTTACCAAATGTCTCTAATGGCTTACTGCCTGCTGGGTATCAAACTAGGCACTGAGATCTATCAGTTAATGGGATCATCATGGCCCCTGCCCTCAAAGAGCCTCACTCTATCCGGTGTACAACCTGATGCTGGACTGCAAGCCATATGGAAATATGGGGAAACTGGGGAGCTAACCCATAGTCAGGGGTACTAGCAAAACAAATTACTACATGAAATGGTGAAAAGTTTACTGGAGATCACTGACAGTGGAGGAGTGTTTACACACGCCTTGGTTGGGTTACAGTCACCTTTTCTGGAAAAACAGAGCAGACTACCTTTTTAGAACTTTTAATTTTTTGTTTGTTTGTTTCATCTGTGTATTACATAAAAATCTTTCTTGGTTTTCAAACATAATAATGACTTCATTGGCCAATTGTCTGGTTTGCTTTTTTCTAGAAGTTGGGATAGATTGCTCCATTCTATCTACATTCTCCTCTCTGGTTTCTTTGACAACTGACATCATCAGACACTTGATTTGGAATTCAAGAGAGATTTAGGGTAGAGACCATTTAAAAGAGGGAAGCTAATTACCTGGTCCATGTGGACTTCAGATTTATGTGAATATGGACAAAATAATACAATCAGGAGGGAATGATCTAGATAAGCAACCTGAGAGGTGGCAAGGATAAAGGAGAGAACTTGGGCATCACATTGACCACTTTTATGTGATCTTGGCCAAGTTACTTGAACTCTGTGATTCTTGGTCCTCTCACCTGTGCAATGTGGGTAGTAATATCTATCACATAGTGCTATTGTAAGGATTAAAGTGAGATCATTTATGTGATGTGCTGCAGGTCTGTATATAAACGGTCTTAGCATACAGAGAAATACCTTGAGGTGACTCCTGTGTGTCAGTCCTACCTAGGGTGTGTGTGTGGTCTAATCTGCTCCAGTCTCTTACATGTTAACACAGTAATGGTTAATCATTGTCTCATAAGTTAGGAGAGGCTAGGTTATGCTGCAATACCAAGCCATCCCAGCCAAGTCTCAGTGGCTTTCAAAAAGAAACTACAGGTTTTTTTTCCCACTTAAGCAAAGGCCACTGGAAGGTCTGTGTGACTCTTCAGGGAAGCTATCCCTCCTTCGATGGCTCAGCAAGATGCCTCCTATGGAAGTAGGTTGCCATGACACTAAGGAAAGAGAAGAGGGTCCTGTAACTGAGGACCAGTGGTTAGATGATTTGACTCCGATGTGAAAGGCCATGTCCGCTCACTTTACATTGGTAAAACCAAGACATATGGCCATGCCTAAACTCAAGGAGCTAAAGAAATGCAACCTTCTGTGTTCCCAAAAAGAGGACCAGAAATATTGGTGGGCAGCACTGATGCCTATCAGTCTACCATGGTGAATAATCTCTAACCAAGGGTGCACCGGGGTGGCGGCTAAAAGTTACTGGAAAACTTAGTAGAATTCTGAACCTCGCAAACTGTATAAAACCTTTAGTGGCCACGACAGTGGCTTCCGAAAATGATATTTGTTTCAGAATAGCAAGGCTGTTTCTTTATTTATATTGCCATTAGCATGCTTTCTCTTGCCCATTTTTCATCTTTTCTGCACTTTTGTGACTAAGAGAAGTGGCAGTGAATAGTACGGAGCACATAGTGAGTGCTTACAACTCATTTGTTGATTAATTCCAACCATCGTAAAGAAATCACATTTGTAAGGGCAATGAATTGATATGTTTCCTGCCCGAAGTCACAAGGCAGTGAGGGAGCCAGAAAGAGACATTCATGCTGACTGTCATTGGCCACAAGGGTACACTTATTACTTCCTCGAGAATAGCTGGCCCCAGAAAAGTTATTCATGTTTGTTGGCAGTTTCCAAAGGTGACTGCCACTTTTAGCCTTAGACTGTAGTCATGCCCAGAATGTTAGTTAGGAGCAATGATGGTACAAAACAATGTCAGACACAATTAAAAGATCCTGACGGTAGGGCACTCCCCAGTGTCTACGCGAAGAAAGTACAAAACTACCACCCATCTTTCAAAAGTCAGCTCAAATGTCACTTCCTCTGTAAAGCCATTGCCCGTCCCCAGTTGGAATTGATAGTTTCTATAGCTTCTTATACTTCTAGTGCTAGATAGTCATATTTATAGCATTTCCGTATCCTTTACTGGACTTTGACCTCCACGAGGACACAGATCTGAGATTATACAGACTTATTGCCCCCAGCACCCAAGAGACTTCTTAGACAAAAGAAAGACAAAATGACTCTTTGCTGAATTGAAGCCCTGCATTCACTTCAAAAATCCAAACTGTAGGGCTTCCCTGGTGGCGCAGTGGTTGAGAGTCCGCCTGCCGATGCAGGGACACGGGATCGTGCCCCGGTCCGGGAGGATCCCACACGCCGCGGAGCGGCTGGGCCCGTGAGCCATGGCCGCTGAGCCTGCGCGTCCGGAGCCTGTGCTCCGCAACGGGAGAGGCCACGACAGTGAGAGGCCCGCGTACCACAAAAAAGAAAAAAAAAAAAAAATCCAAACTGTAGTACTTGCCTCACCCCTTGCTGCGTTTTAAAATTGCAAGCCAACATCTATAGGCAAAGAAGGAAGATGGGGACAGCCTGTGTTTGTAATCTTGGTCCAAAACACACATCATGCCAAAGAGAGAATTTGATTCCATTTCTGAGCCGAGGTCTCAGGTCCAATTTAATTAGATCCCCAAATGACCAAGCTGATTAATTGTCAGCTCCAGCCTTTCTTCACTGTAAACCTTAATCCCTCCTAATGTGCCATGAAATTAGTGGGAGTTGACTGTTCTAGGCATGAAAAACGTAGGTCTTGTTCAAACCTCCCCAGGCCTTACTGAGGCAAGGAGGGGATGGGGCGCAAAGCCCTGGAGAGGAGCAGGTGTCCTGAGGATTAGGCCACATGGGGGAAAGGGGGCTGCAGTAGGTAGGCAGCTGGTGCGGTCCCAGGTGTGTGCGAGTTGGCAGGGATACAAAGAGAAGAGAGCTGCAAACAGCTCAAAGTCCCTGGGCTGCGCAGCTGCTTGTTTGGCACTTGCATGGGACCCACCTAGAGTGTTGGTGGGCACAACCCATTCACAGGAGCAGGGAACCATGAAAGGTCCCCAGTGAGCTGTGGCGGCCCTGCCCGTCCCAGGCAGAAGGCTGGAGGAAGCAAGCCTGCCCGAGGACTTCTGGGTAAGGCATCTCTCTTGCACTTTGCAGCCTCCCCAGGCTTAAGACAAGGCAGCTCTGGCTTTCCCTTTTCAAACGATGGCCCTGAGAGGACTAAAATAAAGATAATTATTTTTTTTCCAATCAGGGGGCTTGTTCCCAAGTACACCTAGAAAGTAAGTGAAAAACTCCCCAAGCTGGAGAGTAAGTCAACAGGCAGAGATACTCAAGGAAAAAAACAGGCTCAAGGCCGAGCAGCAAAAATAAATGATCATCCCCTCTCCTGGGCTGCAGGGAGCTCATGTAAACAAACTCATCATAACAAGCCTTTCTTGATCTGTTTCTGTCCCGCTGCTAATCGCTTCTGTAGTTTTTGCAGGAGGGAATGCATTCTTGGGGCTGAGGCTAGTGTTTCAGATTTAGTTACTGTGAATTACGGAACGTCTCTTGATCTCTGAGGACGAGAGGGGACTGATGGCCACAAACCCAAATGACTGTTGTTCGTTCAAGGTGAAATAGCAATCTCTCTCCAGCGTACCAGCTTGTAGAGGCTGGTGACCTCTGCTCTCCATATTAAGCCAGCCTCCAGAACAATTAGGACACAGGTTAAGGCCATCTTGACCACTTACTGCTCTACTTTGGTATCTCCCATCTCTGCTTTTAAGTGCAAATAGCAGAACCTGCCAGTTTCCCTGCACACAGCATCCATCCCCCTGTTCCTCTTATTAACAGAATCCCAGCTTCGGGGCAAGGGGACAACGGCAATGTACACAGTTAACACATACTTACAGCAAGATTCTGTAGCATCCGGGTGTGGCTGTGTGTCATTTACTGTCAAGGAGATACAAGCAGAGGATGTCTGGGAAAGAAAAGGCCCCACCCATTCTGGATTCACCCATTTTTCCTACCTGGCATGCAGATGTGGCCTATAGAGTACATCTTGCTCCCAGGAAGATGAAAGTCACATGCTGAAGATTTCAGAGCAGCGGGGGAGAGAAGCAGTCAGCATCCTCAGCATTGCTGAGCCAGGGTACCAGCCCCAACTGCTCCACCCCGGGCTTCCTGTAAGAGAGGATAACCCCTGTGGTTCCCATACTCCAGTGGGCATCTTAATCATCTGGAGAGCTCATTAAAACACAGGTTTCTGGGCCCCTCCCCCGGAGTATCTGATTCAGAAGGTCTGGGGTGGGGCCTGAAACAACTTCCCAGGTGCTACTGCTTCCGCTGGTCAGAGAACAGCCTTTAAGAACCACTTGGATAACTGAACTCCTATCTGTTGAGGCCACTGTCTTTATATATTCATAGCTGAATACAGTCCCAACTGATACACTGCCCTCTAACCCCTCAATAGCCAAACAGCTCACCTAGTCCTCTACCTCTGAAAAGGGGCTGAAAACTTAGTTAATCACAAGGCATAAATAACCAATGAGGTTTACAATCTATTAAGATTCTCATCAGAGAGATATCATTAGGTCAAAGGAAGGAATCTCTGCGTTTAACTTGGAGGCATCATTGGAGCTAACTGGAAGAGAGATTTTGGAGCAGAAAGGCTTACCTGGAATCTCTGAAATTACACCAGACGCTTACCTTTTATACTTACAAGTGAATTTTCTCTGGCACTCTTTCTAGAGACCATTAGCCTAAGACTGTAGGGTACATTAGCTATGGGACTTGGGGCAATTATATTTTAATTAAAAATTTTTTCATTCTTTTTCATATTCTTTTCCACTATGGTTTCTTACAGGATGTCGAATATAGTTCCCTGTGCTCTACAGTAGGACCTTGTTTATCCGTCCTATATTTAATAGTTTGTATCTGCTAATCCCAACCTCCCACTCCATCCCTCCTACACCCTCCCTCCCCTTGGCAACCACAAGTCTGTTCTCTATGTCTGTGAGTCTGTTTCTGTTTTGTAGATGAGTTCATTTGTGTCATATTTTAGATTCCACATATAAGTGATGTCATACAGTATTTGTCTCTTTCTGACTTACTTCACTTAGTATGATAATCTCTAGGTCCATCCATGTTGCTGCAAATAGGAAAATTTTGTTCTTTTTTATGGCTGAGTGGTATTCCATTATGTGTGTGTATACATACATACATATACATACAAAAACCACATCTTTATCCATTCATCTGTGGATGGACATTTAGGTTGTTTCCATGTTTTGGCTATTGTAACTAGTGCTGCTGTGAACACAGAGGTGCATGTATGTTTTCAAATTATAGTTTTGTCTGGATATATGCCCAGGAGTGAGATTGCTGGATCATATGGCAACTCTATTTTTAGTTTTTTGAGGAACCTACATACTGTTCTCCATAGTGGCTGCACCAGGTTAAATTCCTACCAACAGTGTGGGAGGGTTCCCTTTTCTCCACACCCTCTCCAGCATTTGTTATTTGTAGACTTCTTAATGATGGCCATCCTGACCAGTGTGAGGTGATCCCTCATTGTAGTTCTGATTTGCATTTCTCTAATAATTAGTGATGTTGAGCATCTTTTCATGTGCCTATTGGCCATCTGTATGTCTTCTTTGGAGAAATGTCTATTTAGGTCTTCTGCCTATTTTTTGATTTTTTTTTTTTTTGATATTGAGCTATATGAACTGTTTGTATATTTTGGAAATTAAGCCCTTGTTGGCTGCATCACTTGCAAATATTTTCCCCCAGTCCATAGGCTGTCTTTTCATTTTGCTTATGGTTTCCTTGGCTGTGCAAAAGCTTGTAAGTTTGATTGGGTCCCGTTTGTTTATTTTTGCTCTTATTTCTATTGCCTTGGGAGAGTTACCTAAGAAAACATTGGTACGATTTGTGTCAGAGAATGTTTTGCCTATGTTCTCTTCTAGGAGTTTTATGGTGTCTTGTCTTGTATTTAGCTCTTTAAGCCATTTTGAGTTTATTTTTGTATATGGTGTTAGGGTGTGTTCTAACTTCATTGATTTACATGTGGCTGTCCAACTTTCCCAACACCACTTGCTGAAGACACTGTCTTTTCCTCATTGTATATTCTTGCCTGCTTTGTCGAAGATTAATTGACCATAGGTGTGCGGGTTTATTTCTAGGCTCTCTATTCTGTTGCATTGATCTGTATGTCAGTTTTTGTGGACTTGGGGCAAATCTTCTTTTAAACTGAGGAGAAAACTTTATTTCTTTTTTGGGTGGGGGGAGGTTAAGAAAATTTTAATTTGGAAACATTTTCAAACTTACAAAAATGTTAGGAAAATAGTAGAAAGAGCTCTCATATACCCTTTACCCAGATTCTCCAATTATTAACGTTTTGCCCCATTTGCTTTATCATTCTCTCTATATATGCATATTTTTCTGAGTCACTTCAGATTAAGCTGTTGACATTATGCCCTCTTACACCTAAATCTTTCAATGTATATTTCCTAAGTATACGAACATCTCTTATATTATCCCAACACAATGATCAGCTTCAGGAAAATTAACCTAACATATAATACTTTAATCTACCACTCATAATTTTGGGGGCAAATGTTTTTAACTTCCTTGAACCTCAGTTTTCTCATCTGTAAAATTGGAACGATAATGCTCCTCACACAGGCTTGCTGTGAGGCATGAGTGATGTTGGGGAATTAGAGACAACCTGAGTGTCCATCAATGAGAGGATGGACAAGTAAGATGTGTGGGTGAAAATCACAGAATATCATGTAGCAGTCAGAGCAACAGAATAGCTGCACACATAGCAAGACCTTGAAAACACAGTGCTTAGTGAAAAAAGGCATATAATGCAAACATTTTATGAACTAAAGAATTAAAAGTAGATACATACCAAATACTACCCATCTTGCAGAATATAAACAGATATATATTAAATATATTAGATCGGTTGTCTGGGAGGGGGAGGGAATGGCAGTATGATATGGATATAAAAGTTTCTTTTTAAATAAACAAGTACCTATCAGATTAACAAAAATCAGTGTCTGACAATACCAAATTTTAATGAAAACATGTAAGAAAAGGAGCTCTCATACCCTGATGACAGGTGTGTAAATTGGTATAAGACATTGGTATAGTCTACTAGTTATCCCAATATCCATTTCCCCTTCTTCTGTTATGGACCAGAGTTCCTGGTCTCCTTAATGAATAGAAATTGATCAGAGGCCAGACAAGAAACTCAGGCAAGGCTTTATTGGGGCCCCTGCTGCAGCAGGGGGGAGTGAGAACAAACAACAGTTTCCCTTGTTTGCTTGCTTGCTTGCTGAGGGGGGCAAGCGAGCTGGGTCCTTGTATGGGGTGAGGGTAGGGGTGTGTCCAGGGGTCAGGCTGGAGGCGTGGCTTAGGTGGTTTGCCCAACCCTTTGGTGGTGGTGTGTGCAGGGCACATGCACAGTACCCTGCTTTTGCTCCCAACCCTCTGCTTTTGCTCCCAACCCTCTGCTTTTGTTCCCAGCTTTTCAGAAGTGGCAGTTGGGCTTTTGGGGTTTTTTTTTGTATGTTGTTGTCCAGAATTTGCCCCAACTGCACATGTACACAGTTATTTTTAGTACTCAAGGAGACATCTGTCCAGGTGCAAGCATTGCAGCACTGCAGCAAAAGGTCCCAGGTCCCAGCCTGTTTCACTTCTACAAAGTTGAACCCTGATTCTTTAACTTGGCCCATGGCCACTCAGAATAACTCTCCACTTCCCAGACTCCTTTGAAGCTAAGTGTGGACATTTGAATAAGTTCTGGCCAATGGTATGTGATTGGAAGCATCATTTGACATTTCTGGGAAGTGTTATTAAATGAAAGGGGGTGGTCTCAATATATGACTTGGGACAAAAGAGGCGGGCAGAGAGACATGGAAATAATCTGTAATGGCTAAAGTCTCCCCCTTAGCTGACCCAGCCCCAGACTGAGCGGCAAGTAATCCAGAATACTCACTTTATTCTTAAAGGAAGAGGGAAATAGGCCTGCAATACACAAAATGATCATACAGTATGTAACTTAGCACTGGTATTGCAACGCCCTAAGAGGATGAAACTGTTAGAAAGGGGCAGCCATAAACAAATTTAGATTGAAGTGATCTGAAGCACAGTGGTAAAGGAATCTTTATAATTACTTTCTAAACCGCTGCCTCAGCCTGGAGATATGTTAACAAAAACAGTCCCCCCGTTTGTTGTGCACTGTTCAACATACGTATAAATAAACATCTTGGAGTATAAATAAACATATTGGAGTTTGTTTTTGATGGTTAGGTGACTCCTTGAAGAAAAAGATGATGAATTCAATTTGTTAATATTTCTCTGTCCTAAAAAAGAAGATATTATGGTTCTTAGCTGCTTGTTTCAATAACAGTTTGTCTACCACTCAAAACCACAGCCCCACATCTGTTCCTAATAAAAATCTATAATCAGCAATGCCCATTGCCTTTCAAAACTTATTTTCATCATCCCCAAACTATGCACAGACCTGGCCAAAGCTTATTTCTGTTGTCACCAAGACATAATGGCATTGCATTTATTCCAGGATAAATAAATCAACAGTGATTCCAAATAGAATCAGTGTCAGCCACTTAGGCGATTGAAAATTTGAGCCTTAATTACAAATTGACATTTTCACTTATTAAAATGCTGGGGTAGGCAGGTTTTTTTGTTTTTAAGTTTATGACATTCAAACCTTTGTGATACTTTGTTTCAGGTCACAGGGCTAAAAGACATTTGATAATAAAAACAGTTCACATTTTCTGGAAAAACAGACTCTCAAAGCAGCAACCTTAAAACACCCTTTCCACAAGAAACATTTATTTATAAAAATTGTGGACTTTGAATTGAGCCCGAAAGACAGCAGACCAGGCCACTATCTAGCAAAGAACTTCACCTGGAACTGGCCTGAGGCCTGCAGGTTCCTGGAGAAGAGATTTAGAAGCTGCCCACTGGCCCATTTGGGCGGACTGTCTTGTTGCTGTGTGAGAGCCAGCCAGGGTGTTTAAAAACAGCCTTTGGAAAAGGATAGTATATAATTCCGGGTGAAAGTTTAGTGCCGCTTTTCCTGGCAGTGACAAACCCACCGTATTTTCTTCTTCCCCTGAGAACAGTTGATCCTCAGTGTTTTTTCAGCTTTGAGCCGTTTTTAAAGAGAAGCGTAAGCTGGGAGCTTAAGCAAACTTCTGTTTGTCCTAAAGTGATAGCAAAGTAGGGTAAGTGTGCAAAGCTATGGTGCAAGGTAACAGGAGACTCAGCAAGACCAAGGCATGGAGACAGTGGCAGAGAGAGGTGGGGTCTGGGAGTGGCCTTAAGACCTCATGGTCTCGGGAGCAGCCATGTGAAGCTCACTGCTGCGGATTTCTTTATATCTCTAGGACCACCGCCCTCCATGATTCAGAGGTGGGCGCCAAACTGGTTATTTCAGACAATAATATTTTCTACTGGTGACATCTAACAGGCAGCTTTTAGCTACAACCAGATCATTAAAAGATGCTGAAAACAGCATATTCCCTTTTGAAGGATGTACATTAGTTTGTTAAAATCCATATTTTTCAAACCCAAGGCCTGTAGTGTCACAAATTGATCAAGGCTTTGTGTGGAGGAGGGGAGAGGTTTAAAAGCATGGAAAAGATATGAAAAGGGCATAATTTTGAATTATGGGGATGACTTCAGAATGATATTTTTTCTCTACCAGGGAACTCTTGTGATGTGCAAGAATACCAATTTTTGAATTTAGGGCAAGTGGCCCTAAATCCATTAGGGCTGTGCTGGTTTGTGCTTCGTTCAACGAGCAGCATGTGTATAAAAGAAAGATGTGGTTTGTGCACAGAAACCTGCAGCAGGTTTTCCCAGAAACCCTCAAGATAACTGGGATTGTGTTCCCAGCAGGGGAGAGTAAGAATTGTGTCCTGATCCACAGCATGTGAACTTGAGTCAGAAACAGAGGGTGTACTGGCACCCTAGGGGACCCTCTACATAGAATGAGGATGAGCTACAGGGGGTCCTGTTAGGTGAGAGGCTGGAAACTTCTGGCCCATGGGTGACGACTCCAGGTACCCAATCCCTAGAATCCACTTGCAGAGACACCTGTGTTGGGTGTGGGAGTTGAGCGGTGTTTATTTTGCGTGAGCACCTGGAAGGAGAAGAAAAGGGAGCAAGTTCCCACCTCCCCCACCAGCCTGGAAGTTGCCCGTAAAATCCACAGACCCAGACCCCGAAGCAACTGTCGTCACTGAAGCCTCGAGACAGACGCAGAGCTGCTTGCCCTCCTCCCCTCACTCCCCCAGAGCCCACAGAGAAGCTCCAGGCCTGAGGAGAGGAGACCCCCAAGTGGTTCAGGTGGTTGGCATCCTGAGGACCTTTCTCAAGAGGGCACTGGTAGCAGAGATGGTGGGCAGGTGCCTTGGCCAAGTTGGTGTGGAATGGCAGAAATAGAGAGAGGGAGATGTGTCGAGGGCCTGCAGTTACAGGGGCTGGGAGCTGAGAGTGCTTAGATTTATATTTCCATGTAAATATAATCTCCTTTGTCTCCACAGGAGGATGAGGCTTGAGATACTCAGTTTACGCATACAAAGAGCCCCCTCACTATTCACCCTTTACCAGGTCATTGACCAGTGAAAAGGGGATCCATCAGATTTCCGGCTTTCAGGAGCACAACCAGAGGCTGTGGGGCGCCTGTGATCAACTGCAGAGGAACCATGTGGCCCCTGAGAAAGGATGAGCTGGGTTTCCTTGGCTGAGGGTAGTCAGGATGGCAGTAAATGGCCCTGGGCCTGCCCTCAGTCTGTTCCTTCTTCACATTTATTCAACAAATGTCCACCGAGCACAGAGTATGTACCATGAGATACAGGAACGAACGAAAAGGATGGAAGATCTGACATCATGGGGTTTATGTTTTAAAAAGCAGACAGATAATAAGATACGTTTTCCAACTACATAGTACATCAGGCAGTCATGAGTGTGCTAAGGTTAAAAATAAAGCAGAGGAGGATGGGAAGAGTGTAGGAAATTCCATGAAACCATGGAAAGGTATGAAGCAGAAGCCTGAAAGGTCTGATTTCAGGAGGCCTTTCTTCTTGGGAGGGAGAGAACTTGCAGTTCAACTCAGAGCTATTCTCCCCCTTGGCATGTTTGCGAGGAGAGGCTCTTTAGGGAAAAAGTCATGGGGTGACAAAAGCTTTGGAGTTTGGGGTACTTGAAGTTTTAGAGCATCAAAGCACTTAATCTCACCTTCACTCTCAGTAGAAAACCATCTGAAATGGAAGTTCCCCGAGATAGAGCAGTTTCCAAATTGTGTTGAAGATGGAGGCGTGGACAGAGAGAGGAATGAGGCTGAGCCAGTCCAACAAAGCCCAGAGAGAAGCAGTGGGGACTTGGAGTCACCAAGCCACCCTGCGGCTCTTCTCTCCAACCCGAGGGTCCCCCAGGAGGAAAGAGGTAATGACTCCTGCTGAGAATCTGACCAATGGCTGGAGGCCAAGAGCTGCCATCTGCGGAGACTATGATGAGAACGATCAGGAGGGCATTTGAGCCAGCGCTGTCCTGGCTCTGACTCTGAAGGTGCACTGAGCCTGTTTCCTTTAAAGGTGGGGTGATATCCCTGGACTTACTCTTTTATCCCCACTTTAAAAAATTGTGGTAGGGCTTCCCTGGTGGCGCAGTGGTTGAGAGTCCGCCTGCCGATGCAGGGGACGCGGGTTCGTGCCCCGGTTCGGGAAGATCCCACGTGCCGCAGAGCGGCTGGGCCCGTGAGCCGTGGCCGCTGAGCCTGCGCGTCCGGAGCCTGTGCTCCGCAACGGGAGAGGCCACAGCAGTGAGAGGCCCGCGTACCGCAAAAAGAAAAAAAACAATGTGGTAAAATACACATAAAATTTACCACCTTAAGTAATTTTAAGTATAAGCTCAGTGGTATTAAAAATATTCATAATGTTGTGCAACCATCTTCACCATCCAGAACTCTTTTCACCTTATAACACTGAAACTCTGTACCCATTAAACAATGACTCCCCATTCCCTCTCCCCCCTCTCCCTGGCAATCACTGTTCTACTTTCTCTCTGGACCTATTCTTAATCGCCCTATAAGGTCAGGGAAAACCTCTCATAAATCAACGGATTCATTGGAGAATGGGCCCAAATCAGGGTTCTCATGTGGAGTTCTGCAGGGCCCACGCCTTGACCTAAGGCTGCCAGTTCCACTGCAGCAGGAAAGCAGGGAAGAGGCCGAGAGTCTTCCCACTCTGCTTTTCCTCCATGGAGACTGGCTGAGGCCCAGCAAGCTACAAGGGACCCTCTGTAAAGACCTCTGGACTCTGGCCACAAAATAAGAGCTCATTACCATATGGGATGTTTCCTTTTTTTTTTTTTTTTAATTGCTTTTGACTAGAAAAGCAAACAATTTGGGGGATTTGTATGGCTGATAAAAAGGCAAAAAGAGATTGGACTGTTAGAATTGAACAAATATCTACTACCAAGCAGGACGAAACTTGTCTTTATTGAAGGAGAAGTGGAAGGTTAAAAGGTACTGTTTGCTACAGGTTGAGATTTGCACACAGAATTTGCAGAGTGCTGAATTTTAGAAGGATGCCTGTGGAGATGTTGGAACACATCTCCTGCGAACTGCTCAGGTGAAGGGGGACTTGACAACTGAGACTTCACTAATAAGTCACAAAAATTATGTGGGTAATAATTGGACACTTTTAGTGTGAAAGTCTCTATTGAAATAGAATGCGTAAATTAATACTCTTAGGAGACCTGCTTACAGGAAAAACGGAATGGAGATCATGAACCCTATTAAGTCACATCTCAAGCCTCTAATGAAAAGTTCCTGAGGGAATGGGAATGAGTAGGATGCTCTGGGTATGTAGGAACTTTAAGACACAAGCATGTGGTTTGTTTTGTTTGCTTGCTTTTTTTTTTTTTGCGGTACGCGGGCCTCTCACTGTTGTGGCCTCTCCCATTGCGGAGCACAGGCTCCGGACGCGCAGGCTCAGTGGCCATGGCTCACGGGCCCAGCCGCTCCGCGGCATGTGGGATCCTCCCCAACCGGGGCACGAACCCGTGTCCCCTGCATTGGCAGGCGGACTCTCAACCACTGCGCCACCAGGGAAGCCCTGCTTTTGGTTTTTTAATTGATTATTATTTATTTATGTATTTGGCTTTGCAGGGTCTTAGTTGTGGCACGTGGGATCTTCATTGTGGCATGCGGGACCTGTTTTAGTTGCAGCGTGCAGACTACTTAGTTGTGGCATGTGGATTCTTAGTTGCGGCATGTGGACTCTTAGTTGTGGCGTGCACGTGGGATCTAGTTCCCCGACCAGGGATCGAACTCGGGTCCCCTGTATTGGGAGTTCAGAGTTTTACCCACTGGGCTACCAGGGAAGTCCTGTCACAAGCATGTGTTTTATAAAGTTGCACGGCAGAGTCCTCAACTGATTTTATAACTGAGATTTATGTCTCTAGCAAAATAAGATACATAGCAAGGGAATCACTCTGCCTTTTCTGGAGAGGGAATGATAAGTTCTCTAAAGATATTGTTTACTCTGCCGAGTTATCTATTTTTTCTGTAAATTTTCTACATTGCCCCAGCTTGGAACTCCAAATCTGTTGTTCCCATCAAATCAATTTCCCCAGAGAATGAAGAGTGCAATAAACACTATGCTTAAAGTTCATTGTTATCTGTTAAGAACCCAACTCAAAAAGAATCACTGAGATTAAGAGGGTCTGTGTAGTGCAGGTGGAGAGAATGTGGGAAAAAAGAGATCCACATGCTGATTATTTTCTAATAAAACTTTTCATTCTATCAGTAAGTGGAGAGAATTAAATATAAACAGATTTGTTTAAACCCAATTTCACTACTATTCTGTAGGCTGCCTTAACCGTATTCTGACATGTTATTAAATAAATGGTGATATTTTCACAGATAGGAAACAACTGAGCTGAAGCTAACCAGGATTATTCTGTATTTAAATTTAATGTACACAGGTTGAAAAAATTATATGGCTGTAGAACATATTCACAGATTTCACGAGCTTGGAATTCCATCCAACAAAATGACTATTTGTCAGGAAGTATAACAGTTTTTAAAAATTAAAATAGAAAATAACAGTAATAGCAACAACTTAGTGCCTGCTATTTGACAGAGACTTTATATATATACATGGTTTATACCTCTCATCCTTCCAGCAACCCTGCAAAATAGTATTAATAGTCTGGTGTCACAGAGGAGAACACTGAAACTTACAGAAATTATCTAAGGTTAAATAAAGTCTAATCCATGGTTAACTAAAGCATAAAACCAGGATTTTACCTGAATTTGTCTAACTCGTAAGTCCTGTATACTTTCCGTCACTGTGCTCTGTCCAATACTACAATTAGGTAGTTGTCAACTGGAAATTTAAAAACCCTAGTTTTCATAAATAAAATTCCAAATCCACAGTTAAGGGACGTAAATTGATTGCAAATGTATTCATGTGCATGCTTCCCTAATCAACTTCCTTGATTGAAATAAAATTTAATGCACTTTAAAATGAAAATAGAAAACTTTGTTTTATTTCCTTCTTATTTATTAGGTACGTGTTAGGGCCCAGGCACTGTGTCAGACATTGGGGATATAGAGGTACAGAGGTTTCAGTCTCTGTCATTCATGCTTTAATGACTGCCGTTGTGAGCGCTACAGCAAGTTTTCAAACATATTGACTTAAAAGGACTGATATTCTAAAAAGAGAAAAGGGCTGTACAATCTTATTAGGTGTTTCAACTTACCTCTACTAAACCCACATGACAATTAAGCAATAAAGCAGAAAAGCGTTTCATACTGCATTTTTCTTTTTTTTTTAATTGGACTATGGTTGATTTACAGTGTTAGTTTCTGCTGTACAGCAAAGTGAGTCAGTTATACATACACATATGTCCACTCTTTTTTAGATTCTATTCCCATATAGGTCATTACAGAGTACTGAATAGAGTTCTGTGTGCTATTCAGTAGGTTCTTAGTTATTCTATATATAGTAGTGTGTATATGTCAATCCCAGTCTCTCCATTTATCCCTCCCCCCTTCTCCCTTGGTAACCACAAGTCTGCTTTCTACATCTGTGACTCAACTTCTGTTTTGTAAATAGGTTCATTTGTACCATTTCTTTAGATTCAACGTATAAGCGATATCATATGATATCGGTCTGACTTAGTTCACTCAGTATGACCATCTCTAGGTCAATCCATGTCACTGTAAATGGCATTATTTTATTCTTTTTTTATGGCTGAGTAACATTCCATTATATATATGTACCACATCTTTATCCATTCCTCTGTCGATGGACATTTAGGTTGCCTCCATGTCCTGGCTATTGTAAATAGTGCTGCAGTGAACATTGGGGTGCATGTATCCTTTCGAATTACAGTTTTCTCCAGATATATGCCCAGGAGTGGGAATGCTGGATCATATGGTAGCTCTGTTTTTAGTTTTTTTTTTAGGAATCTCCATGCTGTTCTCCATAGTGGCTGTACCAATTTACATTCCCACCAACAGTGTAGGAGGGTTCCCTTCTCTCCATACCCTCTCTAGCATTTATTGTTTGTAGATTTTTTGATGGTGGCCATTCTGACTGGTGTGACGTGATACCTCATTGTAGTTTTGATTTGCATTTCTCTAATAATTAGTGATGTTGAGCATCTTTTCATGTGCCACTTGGTCATCTGTATGTCTTCTTTGGATAAATGTCTATTTAGATCTTCCACCCATTTTTTGATTGGGTGGTTTGTTTTTTTGATATTGAGCTGCATAAGCTGTTTGTATATCTTGGAGATTAATGCCTCATCAGTTGCTTTGTTTGCAAATATTTCCTCCCATTCTGTGGGTTTTCTTTTCATTTTGTTTATGGTTTCCTTTGCTGTGCAAAAGCTTTTAAGTTTAATTACTTCTCATTTGTTTATTTTTGTTTTTATTTTCATGAATCTAGGAGGTGGTGCATTTTTCTTTTTATATGGCTAAGAGTTATAAATGAAAAGTGAAAAGAACGTTAGCTTGGAAGCCACTTCTGGTCTATACCTACCTTGTGACCAGGCTTCTCTGAGTATAAAAATGGGGATGGTAATATGGTTTTACAGGGCTTTTTGCTCAGACTCAGCACAGTTTCCAAGAACTGTTAATGGTCTCCTTTCCAGGCCAGTCTACAGCTCTATCACTCTGAGTACCCTGAGATCCAGTCTCTTTGAATGACTGGCTTTCTGCGACAGACCAAATACTTTCTGCACTTCCACGGCTCTGCTTGGTTCCTCATCCATGACTGCCTGGCACTTCCTTGCCTATGGAAATCTCTCCCACTTGGAAACCATCTTCCCAATACCCCCAGTCTGAACTAAGAGCTCCCTCCTTACTTCTCCTTGAATGATAGATTATCATCTGGACCATGTCTTAATCCTTTCTGTTCCCTTCACTGTGCCCAGGACGGTGCTCTCCAAAGAGTGGCACTCAATACATGCTGAACGGGTGAATGAATCTATTCTCCATTAGCACAGCAAAGGGGTTGGGAAAGAAGGTCCTCTTCCTTCGACTCCATTCAGTAATTAGTTCGGTTGTTAAAAGACATACATAAAATTTTTAAAGTGTATTTTCCATTGAGGATATATATGATTCTCCAGCACTTAAATCTCAGACTGCAATAAAGAAGTGATTTTGAAGGATGATAAATGGTGATCTCTAAATGTTTTAATTGTGTACTCCTATCATGAAAATATTTTGTATTTTATATTTTTTGTGTAAATATACACAAATTTTAGTTAACCCCAATATACATACTAATTTATAAAGTATGCATATATCCTACTGTATTAATATATATGATATATATAGAAAATATAATTTTTTTTTCTTTTTTTTTTTTTTGCGGTACGCGGGCCCCTCACTGTTGTGGCCTCTCCCGTTGCGGAGCACAGGCTCCGGACGCGCAGGCTCAGCGGCCATGGCTCACGGGCCCAGCCGCTCCACGGCATGTGGGATCTTCCCGGACCGGGGCATGAACCCGTGTCCCCTGCATCGGCGGGCGGACTCCCAACCACTGCACCACCAGGGAAGCCCTACATTTTTTAAATGAAGAAATAAAAATAAAGTTTTAATATTTTCTTTTCCCACCGCAATAACTGGTTTGCACAAGCAAAGACTAATTTGGCTGAGCAGCTACATTTTCTGGTAGAAAGGAGATCATGTTTTTCTTTTCCTAGGATATTCCCTGATGTTGTCTATTTCCTCTCTCTATCCAGGTTTCCCTTATGAGACCACCAACATTCTTCAGATGTTAGCAAAATAAAACAGGAGGAGGGTTTAGAGCTCTGGATTCTCAGTCTGGAAATGTCACAATTTGATCTCAAAGGTTTGCTGTGAAGTCATAAGCATGACAGTGTGAAACTCCACGTATTATTCTTGAATTCCTGTTTGTTTTCATTGTGACCTGACTCTCATAAAATTTTATTTTACTTTTTTCTTCAAAACTCCCAGGATGTGTGATCATATGATTTAAATGGAGAAAAACACTGTCAAAATAGTATCAAGGAATTATCACTTTTACAACGTGTTTATTATATGAAAAGCCCTAATATTCAGATAATCTAATACTACAGTTTTTGTCTATATCTTAAAGAAAAAAAAATCAATAAAGATTTAAACAAAGAGCTTGTTTTCAAAGTGTATAAAATGCCCACAGTGTTAAAACTATTTTAATTGTGTGCACACACACACAGAGACGGGAAAAAATGTCATATGGATATTCTCCAAAAGTTAACAAGGTATATCCCAAGATGGTGAGATTGAAGTTAATTTTGTTTTCTTCTTTGTGCATTTCTGTAATTTTCCAGACATCCTATAATGGCCAAGTACTTCTTTTAAAATTGTAGTTGATTTTACAGTGTTGTGTCTCAGGTGTACAGCAAAGTGATTCACTATATATATATATATATATATATATATATATATATACACACACATATATTTATATATACAGACACATATATATGTGTGTGTGTGTGTATATATGTATATATATATATGTAAATTCTTTTTTAGATTATTTTCCCTTTATAGGTTATTACAAAATACTGAGTATAGTTCCCTCTGCTATACAGTAGTTTCTTGTTGGTTATCTGTTACATATAGGAGTGTGTATATGTCAATCCCAAACCCCTAATTTATCCTCCCCCCTCCACTTTGATAAACATAAATTTGTTTTCTATGTCTGTGAGTCTATTTCTGTTTTGTACATAAGTTCATTTGTATCAGTTTTTATATTCCACATATAAGTGATATATGATATTTGTCTTTCTCTGGCTTATTTCATTTAGTATGATAATCTCTAGGTCCATCCATGTTGCTGCAAATGGCATTATTTCAGGCTTTTTTATGGCTGAGTAATATTCTATTGTGTATATATACCACATCTTCTTTATGCATTCATCTGTTGATGGACGTTTAGGTTGCTTCCATGTCTTTATTGTAAATAGTGCTGCAATGAACATCTGGGTGCCTGTATCTTTTCGAATTATGGTTTTCTCCAGATATATGCCCAGGAGTGGTACTGCCGGATCATATAGTAGCTATATTTTTAGCTTTTTAAGGAATCTCCATGCTGTTCTTCATAGTGGCTATACCAATTTACATTCCCACCAACAGTGTAGGAGTGGTCCCTTTACTCCACACTCTCTCAAGAATTTATTTGTAGACCTTTTGATGATAGCCATTCTGACGGGTGTGAGGTGATACCTCACTGTAGTTTTGATTTGCATTTCTCTAATAATTGGCGGTGTTGAGCATCTGTTCATGTGCCTTTTGGCCATCTGTATGTCTTTTTTAGAGAAAAGTCTTTATATCTTCTGGCCATATTTTGATTGATTTTTTTTTTTCTTGATATGGAGCTGTATGAGCTGTTTGGAGATTAATCTGTTGTCTGTCCTAAATTGCAAATATCTTCTCCCATTCCATAGGTTTTCTTTTCATTTTGTTTATGGCTTCCTTTGCTGTGCAAAAGTTTTTAAGTTTAATTAGATCTCATTTGTTTATTTTTGCTTTTGTTTCCATTACTCTAGGAGACGGATCCAAAGAAATATTGCTGTGACTTATGTCAAAGAGTGTTCTGCCTGTGTTTTCCTTTAGGAGTTATATAGTACCTGGTCTTACACTTAGGTCTTTAATTCATTTTGAGGGGTATTTTTGAGTATGGATGGTGTTAGAGAATGTTCTAATTTCATTCTTTTACATGTAGCTGTCCAGTTTTCCCAGCACCACTTATCGAAGAGACTGTCTTTTCTCCACTGTATATCCTTGCCTCTTTTGTCATAGGTTAACCATAGGTGCGTGGGTTTATGTCTGGACTTTCTTTCCTGCTCCATTGATCTGTATTTCTGTTTTTGTGCCAGTACCATACTGTCTTGATTACTATAGCTTTGTAGACTGAAGTCATGGAGCCTGATTCCTCCAGCTCCGTATTTCTTTCTCAAGATTGTTTTGGCTTTTTGGGGTCTTCTGTGTTTCCATACAAATTAAAAATTTTTTTGTTCCAGTTCTTCAAAAAATACCATTGGTAATTGGATCGGGATTGCATTGAACAAGTAGGTTGCCTTGGGGAGTATGGTCATATAGTTTTGACAATATTGATTCTTCCTATCCAAAAACACAGTATATCTTTCCAGCTGTGTCATCTTTAATTTCTTTCATCAGTGTCTTATAGTTTTTGGAGTACAGGTCTTTTGCCCCCTTGGGTAGGTTTATTCCTATGTATCTTATTCTTTTTGATGTAATGGTAAATTGTTTCCTAAATTTCTCTTGCTGATCTTTTGTTAGTGTATAGAAATGTAAGAGATTTCTGTGTGTTAATTTTGTATCCTGCAACTTTACTGAATTCATTGATGAGCTCTAGTAGTTTTCTTGTAGAATCTTTAGCATTTTCTATGTATAGTATCACGTCACCTGCAAACAGTGAAAGTTCTACTTCTTTTCCAATTTGGATTCTTTTTATTTCTTTCTCTTATCTGATCGCTGGGGCTAGGACTTGCAAAACCATGTTGAATAAAAGTAGGGAGAATGGGTATCCTTGTCTTGTTCCTGCTCTTAGAGGAAATGCTTTCAGCTTTTCATCTGTATAATGTTCGCTGTAGGTTTGTGATTTATGGCCCTTTATTATGTTGAGGTATGTCCCCTGTTGTGCCCAATTTCTGTAAACTTTTTATCATAATCAGTGTTGAATTTTATCAAAAGCTTTTTCTGCATCTATTGAGATGACCATATGGTTTTTATTCTTCAATTTGTTGATGTGTATTGCACTGATTTGCAGATATTGAAAAATCCTTGCATCCCTGGGATAAATCCCACTTGATCCTGGTGTATGATCCTTTTAATGTGTTGTTGAATTTGGTTTGCTAGTATTTTGTAGAGAATTTTTGCGTCTGTGTTCATCAGTGATATTGGCCTGTAATTTTCTTTTTTGTGCTATCTTTGTCTGGTTTTGGTATCAGGGTGGTGGCGGCCTCATAGAATGAGTTTGGGAGCGTTCCTTCCTTTGTAATTTTTTGGAATAGTTTCTCTTCTCTAAATGTTTGATAGAATTCACCTATGAAGCCATCAAGTCCTGGACTTTTGTTTGTTGGAAGTTTTTAAAATCACAGTTTCGATTTCAGTACTGGTGATTGGTCTGTTCATATTTTCTATTTCTTCCTGGTTCAGTCTTGGGAGACTGTACTCTAAGAATTTGTCCATTTTTTTCTAGGTTGTCCATTTTATTGGCATATAGTCTCTTGTAATAGTCTCCTGTGGCCCTTTGTATTTCTGTAGTGTTAGTTGTAACTTCTTTTTCATTTCTAATTTTATTGATTTCAGCACTCTGTTGTTTGTTTTTGATGAGTCTGGCTAAAGCTTTATCAATTTTGTTTATCTTTTCAAAGAGCCAACTTTTATTTTCTTTCTTTCTTTTTTTTTTTTTTTTTTTTT
>NW_006781879.1:1049356-1066656 GCF_000442215.2 Lipotes vexillifer | reverse complement strand
CCCGTGTCCCCTGCATCGGCAGGCGGACTCTCAACCACTGCGCCACCAGGGAAGCCCCAACTTTTATTTTCATTGATCTGTTCTATTGTTTTCCTCATCTCTATTTCATGTATTTCTGCTCTGAGCTTTATGATTTCTTTCCTTCTAGTAACTTTGGGTTTTGTTTGTTCTTCTTTCTCTAGTTGCTTTATGTGTAAGGTTAGGTTGTTTATTTGATATTCTTCTTGTTTCCTGAGGTAAGCTCGTATTGCTATAAGCCTCCCTCTTTGACCTGCTTTTGCTGCATCCCATACATTTTGGATTGTCGTGTTTTCATTTTTATTTGTCTCTAGGTAATTTTTAAATTTCCTCTTTGATTTCTTCAGTGATCCATTGGTTGTTGACTAGCATATTTAAAAACATAGTATCCTCCATGTGTCTGGGTTTTTGTAGTTTCTTTTCTTGTAGTTGATTTCTAATCTCATAGTGTGGTGGTTGGAAAAGATGCTTGATATGATTTCAATTTTCCTAAATTTGCTGAGGCTTGCTTTGTGTGTTAGCATGTGATCTATCCTGGAGAATGTTCTATGTGCACTTGAAAAGAATGTGTATTCTGCTGCTTTCAGATGGAATGCTCTATAAATATCAATTAAGTCCATCTGGTGAAATGTGTCATTTAAGGTCTATGTTTCCTTATTGATTTTCTATCTGGATGATATGTCCATTGATGTAAGTGGGGTGTTAAAGTCCCCCATTATTACTGTGTTACTGTCAATTTCTTATTTTATGTCTGTTAATATTTGCCTTATATATTGAGGTACTCCTATGTTGGGTGGATATGTATTTACAATTGTTTATCTTCTTGGACTGATCCCTTGATTATTATCAAGGGATAATATGTCCTTCTTTGTTTCTTGTAACAGTCTTTATTTTAGAGTCTATTTCATCTGCTATGAGTATTGCTACTCCATTTTCTTTTGATTCCCATTTGCACGGAATACCTTTTTCCATCTTCTCACTCTCAATCTTTATGTGTCTCTAGATCTGTAGTGGGGTCTCTTGTAAACAGCATACATATGGGTCTTGTTTTTGTATCCATTCAGCCAGTCTGTGTCTTTTGGTGGGAGCATTTAATCTGTTTACATTTAAGGTGATTATTGATATGTCTGGTCTTGTTGCCATTTTGTTAATTGTTTTGGATTTGTTTTTGTAGGTCTTTTTTCTTCTCTTCCTCTTTTGTTCTCTTGTGATTTGATGATCTCTTTAGTGTTGTTTTTTGATTCCTTTTTCTTTGTTTCTGTGTATATCTATTATAGATTTTTGTTTTGTGGTTCCCATGAGGTTTCGATATAGCAGCATATATATATATATATATATATATATATATACACACACACATATATATATATACACACACACATATCTATATATACACACGTATATATAGATATATAATGTGTGTGTGTATATATACGTGTATACATATGCATATGTATATACACATGATTGTTTTAAGTTGCTGGTCTCTTAATTTCAAATGCATTTTAAATATCCTGTATTTTTACTCTCCTCTAATGATTACTGTTTTCGATATCATATTTGTGTGTGGATGATTTCCTACCTTTACTGTATGTTTGCCATTTCTGGTGAGTTTTCCCATTTTGCAATTTTCTTGTTTCTAGTCGTGGCCTTTTCTTTGCACCTAGAAAAGTTCCTTTAGCATTTTTTGTAAAGCCAGTTTGGTGGTGCTGAATTCTCTTGGCTTTTGCTTCTCTGTAAAGCTTTTGATTTCGCCATCAAATCTACCTTGCTGGGTAGAGTATTCTTGACTGTAGGTTTTTCCCTTTCATCACTTATTTAATATCATGCCACTCCCTTCTGGCCTGCAGAGTTTCTTTTGAAAAATCAGCTGATAACCTTATTGGGATTCCCTTGTATGATATTTGTCGCTTTCCCCTTGTTGCTTTTCATATTTTCTCTTTAATTTTTGTCAGTTTGATTACTTTGTGTCTTGGCGTGTTCCTCCTTGGGTTAATCCTGTATGGGACACCCTGCACTTCCTGGACTTGGGTGGCTGTTTACTTTCCTATGTTAGGGAATTTTTCAGCTATTATCTCTTCCAGTATTATCTCAGGCCCTCTGCTTCCAACAAGAGTTCAGTAGATGAACACTCCCTGATATGTCCGCCAGCAGCTTTTATGACCCCAGAGAGAGCCACAGCCACCCCCTGCCTCCCCAGGAGGCCCTCTAAGAGCAGCAGGTAGGTCTGGCCCAGGCTCCTATGAAATCACTGCTTTTTCCCTGGATCCTGGTACACACGAGACCCTGTGTGCACCCTCCAAGAGTGGAGTCTCTGTTTCCCCCAGTCCTGTGGAGCTCCTGTACTGGAGCCCTGCTGGCCTTCAAAGCCAAATGCTCTGGGGGCTTCTCCCAATGCCAGACCCCCACCCCCCAGGCTGGGCAGCCTGATGTGGGGCTCAGAAATCTCACTCCTGTGGGAGAACTTTTGCAATATAATTATTCTCCAGTCTGTGGGTCGCCCATCTGGGGGGTATGGGATTATATCACAAGTGCGCCCCTCCCACTGTCTTGCTATGGTTTCTTCCTTATGTCTTTGGATATAGGATATCTTTTTTGGTAGGTTCCAGTCTCGTTCGGCAGTTAGTTGTGACTTTGGTATGCTCGTGAGAGGAGGTGAGCTCAAGTTCCTTCTACTCCACCATCTTGTCCAGGAAACTAACTACTTTTTAAAAACAAAAGTATACATATAACCAATTGTAAATAATTTATGTAGGTTTCTATAATATAAACTTCCCATAGAAAATTTTAAAATAGCTTTTGGAGTTATTGGTATTGAGGAGGAAATTATTTTCACGTTTTGTAATGCACTGTAACACAATTTTTAATGTTATTTTGGTTTCATGTATGAAATTTGCATTTTAAATCAAATGAGTCATAATGGAACCTCCCTTATCTAGATTTTAGCCACATTTTATATTTGGGATACAAAGAGAGGCAGAGCACCAGTCCAGAGGAGCTTGTAAACTAATAGAATCAAAGCAGAGAAGACGCTCCTATATCAAAAGGTGGGTTTATCTGGAGAAGATTAAGATTGTGGAGAGCCCCATACAATCCCCACATGTCACGGTCGTTGTAAGGAAAGCCATCATCATATAAATAGTCTGGAATCCCAGTTCCCCTCATTTTTTCTGACAGTCTCAATTTGGCTTAGATGTCCCATGTGCCCAAGTTGGTCTAAACTATATATGATGGTCTCTTCCCCTTGTCACTGACTCACTTAGGAAATCCCTGCCATTGGGACTCAAGAGGTATTCTGTTGAGGGTATTCTGGTTAGACTTTCCCCTCCTTATGAAGGCTGAACAAAATATTTAAACCATCCATTGAAAGCCATAAAAGAACCGTGAAGGCAAATAGGACTTGCTTGGCCAAATTTCTGGAGAGAGAGAAGACAAACTGAAAGAAGCCCTGCATTTTTTTTTCTCCATCAAATTCTACCCATTAATGGTGTGGGGAGTGAAGGTAGAGCAGAAAGTGACAGCCCAGCACAGAGATGATCTCCCTGGCCTGGAAAAAGTTCAGGTTTGGAGTTTCCAAAGAGGATGAGAAAACAGAGGTTGAAGTTTGAGGCCCAACATGATTGAAGGCCCCTAATATCGTTGAGACGGCAGACGACTCTTCTATGAGAGTCAGAACAAACCATGAAAAGATCAAGCCTAACAAAGCCTAGGATCCACCCTTAGGATATTTTCAGGTCAACTTGTGTTGGCTCTCTGCCTTCCAGAAAAGAATTAAATCCTCTGACTGTTTAAGATTTGTGTATGTATGTTATACTTTTTAAGAAGCTAAGTAATAAATTCTAAGAGAAAGAGAAAGAAAATGTCTAACTCATCTTTGCTGGACATCATCATACCTGTGATTTTTCAAATTAATGAACTTCTCTCGACCATGAAGGAAGACACTGTCAATGTGATAAAGATGGCAAAGTAGAAAGCTGGAGATTACCTAGGTCCAGGGGTGGTATAGCAAATAGTTAAAACCAGTACACTACAGCCACCAACCAATCAATCAGAATGCACACCAACTGTAAATCAAGTAGTATGCTTGAATTGGGGTTTTCTATCATTTATGAAATTATTAGAACCAATGAATTAACTATTTGAGAAGAGTCCTATTATAATAGTTAAATGAGTAGGATCTGGAGCTGGACAGCTTGAGTTTAAATTCTGGATCTTACCCTAATATTTGTGTAAACTTTAATAATAACTAAATTTTCCATGCCTCAGTTGCCTCATCTCAAGGTGGGGACACACCATGAGCTTTATATAAGGGAATAAATGAGTTAATACATGTTAAGAGCATACCTGGGACTTAGTCCTTAATGTTATTTCCTGAATAAATTATTATTAATATGATTCCTTATGGATTTTTGTTATGTGACATCATAAACCCTTTCCTGTTTAGGCTTTTATTTGGATCTTCTGTTACTTGCCAAAATCATCCCAGTGCATTCATGTGGCATCCAGTAAAGACAAATGTATAAGGAAATTGCTCATTAGCCTTAAGTGTTCATCCAGAAAGAACTCTTACCTTATGTAAGAATTCTCTCAACGTAGTTCTTTCCCTCCCATGAATCAACCTGAACACAGGTGTACTGCTGCTATGATACAGATTTCTCCACATAGCTGCCACATTTCAGCAATGATTCAAGTATGCTTTTCACATTATCTTATTTGAAACATTCCAAAGCCTTTGTTACCATTGTAGAGCAGTATGTATACTTGAGAAGTGTAGCAGCAGAGCTGTGAAACACACTTCCCTAGCCCAATACCTCTCATCTCTGGGATTCATGCCACCTTGTTTGGAGTTGCTCTCAGTTGCTGTCCATGGTTACCAATACCCATCAAAAAATTTCCTTTTCTAAGACTTGGTTCTAAGTTGTCATAGTCTTTTTCTAAGCAATTTTACTTCTGAGACTCCTAAGGATAAAATCCCAAGTCAGTCAGTCAGACAGTCAATCAAGCAAAAGCTGTGTTCAGGAAGGTGTTTATGGCAGGGTTATTATAATAGTAAAAAATTGAAAATAATCTAAAGTTTCAATAATAAGAAAATATTTAATGATTATATAGCTACTCAGTGGAATAATCTGTTGTCATTAAAAGGATAACCATGAAGATATATATACAGCAACAAGGAAAATAGTTACGAGATAGTACATTTTAAAAACAGGATGTAGAAATACAAAGGATCATAAGAGACTACTACGATCAGCTCTATGCCAATAAAATGGACAACCTAGAAGAAACGGACAAATTTGTAGAAAGGTACACTCTCCCAAGACTGAACCAGGAAGAAACAGAAAATATGAACACACCAGTCACCAGTACTGAAATTTCATCAGTAATTTAAAGACTCCCAACAAACAAAAGTCTAAGACTGGATAGCTTCACAGGTGAATTCTACCAACTATTTTTTAAAGAGTTAACACCTGTTTCTGAAATTATTTTTAAAAATTGCAGGCAGAGGTACACTTCTGAACTCATTCTATGAGGCCACCATCACCCTGATACCAAAACCAGACAGAAATACCACAAAAAAAGAAACTTACAGGCCAATATATCACTGATGAACACAGACGCAAAAGTCCTCAACAAAATACTAACAAACAATCCAGCAAACTGAATCCAACAATCAATTAAAAGGCTCATCCAGGAAAGGGAACCCACTTACACTGCTGGGAATGTAAATTGGTGCAGCCACTATGGAAAACAGTATGGAGGTTCCTCAAAAAACTAAAAATAGAATAACCATATGATCCAGCAATCCCACTCCTGGGCATATAGCCAGACAAAACCATAATTCAAAAAGATAACATGCACCCCTATATTTACAACAACACTATTTACAGTAGCCAAGACATAGAAACAAATGTCCATCAACAGATGAATGGATAAAAAAGGAGATGTGGTACATATATACAGTGGAATATTACTCTCAGCATTAAAAAGAATGAAATAATGCCATTTGCAGCAACATGGACGGACCTAGAGATTATCACACTAAGTTAGAGAAATAGACAAATACCATATGAAATCACTTATATGTGGAATCTAAAATATGGCGCAAATGAACCTATCTACAGAACAGAAACAGACTCACAGACCTAGAGAACAGACTTGTGCCTGCCAACTGGTTGTGGGGAGGGAGAGGGATGGACTGGGAGTTTGGGGTTGGTAGATACAAGCTATTACATTTAAAATGGGTAAACAACAAGGTCCTGTGTAGCACAGGGAACTATATTCAATATCCTGTGATAAACCATAATGGAAAAGAATATGAAAAAGAATTAAATATAACTGAATCACTTTGCTGTACAACAGAAATTAATACAAAATTATAAATCAACTATATCTGAATAAAATAAATTTTTTTAAAAGGCTCATACACCAAAAAATTTAGATTTATCCCAGGGATGCAGGGATTTTTCAATAGCTGCAAATCAAACAATGTGATATACCACACTAACAAATTAAAGAATAAAAAGCATATGATCATCTCAATTGATACAGAAAAGGCTTTTTGATAAAATTCAACACCCATTTATGAGAAAAACTCTCCAGAAAGTGGGTATGGACAGAACCTACCTCAACATAATAAAGACCATATATGACAAACCCACAGCTAATATCATAATGGTGAAAAGCTGAAAGCATTTCCTCTAAGAGCAGGAACAAGACAAGGATGTCCGCTCTCATCACTTTTATTCAACATAGTTTTGGAAGTCCTAGCCACAGCAATCAGAAAAAAAATAAAAGGAATCCAAACTGGAAAGGAAGAAGTAAAACTGTCATTGTTTGCAGATGACATGATGCTATACACAGAAAATCCTAAAGACTCCACCAGAAAACTACTGGAGCTCATTAGTGAATTCGGTAAAGCTGCAGGATACAAAATTAATATACACAAATCTGTTGCATTTCTATACACTAACAACAAAATATCAGAGAAAGAAACAATCCCATTTACCATCACATCAAAAGGAATAAAATTACGTAGGAATAAACCTACCAAAGGAGGCAAAAGACCTGTACTCCAAAAAACCATAAGATTCTGATGAAAGAAATCAAAGGTGACACAGATGGAAAGATATATGGCGTTCTTGCATTGGAAGAATCAGTATTGTCAGAATGACTATACTACTTAAGTTGATATACAGATTCAATGCAATCCCTATCAAAATTTATCAGTGGAACTAGAACAAAAAATTTTAAATTTGTACGGAAACCTGAATAGCCAAAAGACCCGGAATAGCCAAAACGATCTTGCAAAAGAAGAATGGAGCTGGAGGAATCAGACTCCCTGACCTCGGACTATACTACGAAGCTACAGTCATCAAAACAGTATGGTACTGGCACAAAAACAGACACATAGATCAATGGAACAGGATAGAAAGCCCAGAAATAAACCCACACACCTATGGTCAATTAACCTATGACAAAGGAGGCAAGGATATACAATGGAGAAAAGACAGTCTCTTCAATAAGTGGTGCTGGGAAAACAGAACAGCTACACGTAAAAGATGAAACTAGAACATTCTTTAATACCATATACAAAAATAAACTCAAAATGGATTAAAGACCTAAATGTAAGACTGGATACTATACTCCTAGAGGAAAACACAGAGAGACACTCTTTGACATAAATCACAGCAATATTTCTTTGGATCCCTCTCCTAGAGCAATGGAAACAAAAGCAAAAATAAACAAATGGGACCTAATTAAACTTAAAAGCTTTTGCACAGCAAAGGAAACCATAAACAAAACTAAAAGAAAACCTATGGAATGCAAGAAAATATTTGCAAACCATGTGACTGACAAGGGCTTCATTTCCAAAGTATGCAAACAGCTTATATAACTCAATATCAAAAAAACAAAACAACCCAATCAAAAAATGGGTAGAAAACCTAAGTAGACATTTCTCCAAGAAAGATATACAGATGGCCAACAGGCACATGAAAATATGCTTAACATCACTAATTATCAGAGAAATACAAATCAAAACTACAATGAGGTATCACCTCACACCAGTCAGAATGGCTGCCATCAAAAAGTCTACAAGCAATAAATGCTGGAGAGGGTGTGGAGAAAAGGGAACCCTCCTACACTGTTGGTGGGAATGTAAATTGGTGCAGCCACTATGGAGAACAGTACAGAGATTCCTTAAAAAACTAAAAACAGAGTTTACCATACAATCCAGCAATCCCACTCCTGGGCATATATCTGGAAAAGATGAAAACTCTAATTTGAAAAGATGCACACATCTTTTGTAAATAGTTCATAGCACTATTTACAAGAGCCAAGACATGGAAGCAACCTAAATGTCCATCGACAGATGAATGGATAAAAAAGATATATATACATCTATCTATCTGTCTATAGATATGTAATGGAATGTTACTCAACCATAAAAAAGAATGTAGCAACATGGATGGACCTCGAGATTATCATACTAAGTGAAGTCAGAGAAAGACAGAATATCATATGGTATCACCTATATGTGGAATCTAAAAAACAAAAATGGTACAAATAAACTTATTTACAAAACAGATACCAAAGGGAAAGGGGCAAGGGATAAATTGGGAATCCTGGATTAACAGATACAAACTACTATATTTAAAATAGACAACAAGGACCTACTGTATATCAGAGGGAACTATATTCAATATATTGTAATAACCTATAATGGAAAAGAATCTGAAAAAGAATAAGTACATATGTGCATGTATAACTGAATCACTTTGCTGTACACCTGAATCATTGTAAATCAACTATACTTCAATAAATTAAAAAAAGATCTAGGATGTAAACGTGTACAGCAAATGTCAGTATGTTTGCAAAAGCATGCATAGGAAAAGCATGCATATCAAAAAAGTACACCAAAGTGCAAAGCCTGGTGGTGTTAGGGTGATAGGAACTACAGGTTTGGGGGTTGTTGTTTATTTTCTCTGTATAACAAATTCTCTGTAATAGAATTATATTCATCCTATTAGTGGAAATTTTACAAATTAAATTAGAAATAAATAGGATGTTAACATATCATCCTGAAAATATGAAATTAAAAGCCAGAAAATTGAACAAAAGTTACGTGTAATCTGGGTATCTCATATAAATCTCTATCAGATGCCTAAATTCTATGCTATAATTAGCACCTTTTACTAATTTCAGTGGTACCCCATTTATACAGTCAGCTCAAATCTTTGGAATGTGGTCAGGAGACAGATAAAAGTAAAAAGGATTCTAGCAAGCAGTGAATGTCACTTAACTCACAGGCTCCTACTAAAAGCCAGTTAGATTCATTCTTGCCACAATTCTAACAAGTTAGAGTTTTAGGCCATAGCATGTGAGAAGCAGGAAATTGAAAAGTGGATGATGACATCTGCCAGCCTGACAGTAAAGTCCAGAGGTAGAGAAAACCACCCCAAAGTGGACTAAAACATTTTGAAAATGATTTAATATTAGGTGCCAAGTATAACTATATTCCAGCATTTTCTATGGCAGTTGGCTCTAATAATGACATTGGAGCCCTCAACTGCAAGACACTTACCCTCTTTGGGATGCTGTCTAGTCAGAGAAGCATGTGGAATACACATTTCAGAAAGAATTCCACTGAGTATGGTTTCTTATTAAAAAATATTTTTGGTACTTGTTTTGCCTTAAAACACACACAGATACACACAACTGCAAGGAATTGCTCAGTCTTCCATTATAGGCAGTAAATGAGGAGTTGAGCTTTTCTGGAAAAAAAAAAAAAAAGTGGCAACTTTTTATAGAAGCAGTTCCGTCCTCAAATTTCTGTGGTTTTGCTCTGTTACTAATGAAACAGGATGAGAACATGTTTCAATTTCAAGGCTTTCAGGGTGTCCTTTGTCTCCTGTTCCATACCCTCCTCAACCCATGCCTGTTTTTTTCCCCTCTATACTCCATCCCCCCACTTGCTTATCACAGGCTTGAGCTGCACTAGTCTGCAGGGAATTAAAATTGAGATATGTAAATGTCAGATTCTATTATAGCTAAAAAGAAACTCTTTTGCCAGGATCTCTGCAAGCACTGTAAGCCCTGAGAGCTGGGTTCCCCAGGATGGGGGCCACCTGCCGATTGCAGCAGTGGGGTCTGTTGGGAAAGTTTTAAGGTTGTTTGCTTTAATGGATTTGTTCCAAGTGAGGCGCATGTTTTTCAAAAACGAATGCCAAAGATAACAAGGACTGCAAAGGAGAGGGGAAAGGGAGACTTATCCAGAATATATGAGTGAACCCGGATAAGACTTTACTAAACAGCAGAATGTTCAAGGGCACTTGGCTCTCCACCTCATTTAGAATGACCCAGAAAGACTGAGGTTAAAAACAATGTACATAAGCACTTGGAAGACAGTGATTTGGGACCTGGAATGTGTTTAACATCTTCTTCATGTCAGTTGGGGCCTAGGTCACTGCAATATTCTGTTATTTAAGCTGTTTACAGCTATATTTGAGTGGTCGTTGTTGACAATTTTGTTTCCAAGTAATTTTCTAAAAACATTCTAATTACCGTTCCCTGTCATTAGCTACTGTAATTTGTTTTCAGGGCTGATGGTCAGCACTGTAATTGCCTTTAGGAAGCTGAATGGGTTTGCATGATCATTTGGTGCACCTCCCTGTTAAACTAACTGCTGTTTCTTGAACCCACTTTAGATTTAAGAGTATGTCACTTACATCTTTAAAGAAGATAATGGAAGATGATTATTTTCTATTATCATTTAGCATTTGCATAGCACTTCCATTTCCAAAGGCATTACAGTCATTTATTAATTACCCAGCCCTATACCCTTGAGCTCTAAGTCATGTGGAGTCTCTCTGATTTCTAGATAAGCCATTGAGGCTGGCAAAGGGCAGATGCCTGGTGAGATGTTCCTCCCTTCCTGTTAGGATTCCCACCCTTTTTCCAGGCCACCCCACCCAGCTGGGATCTGCACAGGCTGGCTTCATTGCTGTGTTTGAGGTTTTGTGTTTGATGTTCTCTGAATGTGTGTATAAAATACATTCCAAAGTCACATATATAACTTTGGGATTATTTGATGTTTGGGATTTTCCCTGTTACTATTCACTCCCATCCCTTCATTTCTCCCTCTATTAAAACCTGTATCGAGGTGCCCCTCTATGTCAGGCAGTGAGCTAGGCTCTGGGGAGTGGGGAGCTTCAGTCTCACCATGCAAATCATTAAGAATAAGACTGAAAATACTGTTAGATGAGGTGTGGGATGGCATCTGAAGGAAATACCGTGGAAAACCCAGTGGAATTATTTCTTCTTGGGAGGGCAGGGGTGGTGTTCTTTGAGCTGCAAGTTGGAGGCTCCAGTTTTGTGTGTGTGCATTGGGTGGGAAGTGGGGAGGAAAGGGTGAAGAAGAGATGGAAAGAAATAGGATTATTCCAGGGAGAAAAAAACCAACAGCATGGAAAATGGAAACTCAGGGGGAACAGTAAGTCACTTATTTGCCCGGATTAAAGGGTTTGATGTAAGGAATGATGGTAAATGAGGCTGGAAAAATGGTTTAGAGGAACATTCTGGGTGGTCTTGAATTGTCTGCTGATCAGGGTGAACTTCACCATTAAGCAGTATCTCCCCAGTTGGACTAAAAGCGATTGAAAGCAGCCAGAAATATAGGGAAAGTAATAGGTATAGTTGCATACACTGTATGGGAGAAAGTTACACAGGGAGACTAATATGGATGAAAACCCAAACAACCAAGAGAACCAAAGAAAGCCAAGAGAATAGACAGAAAATTGATAATTAAGTAAGGGGTTAATTATACTAGAGAGTATTGAAAGCAACAAGATTGAGGAGCGTTTTCTCATTTTCTATCAATAGATAGAGCTTATCATAAACAACATGGGCTTCACTCAATCACTTATTTATTTGTAGGGGATTAAAGGGTTGAATACTCTGAATTTCAGCTCTTATTTACTCATGGATTCCTCTTTTTCTCCTCCCTTCTGACTTTTTGTCTCAACCCTGTAACTCTACTACCAGATTGGTGCCAACCACCATTTCATGCTAACTTCCACAGGAAGTCCAGTCATATCAGTGATACTGTGATGTGTGCAGTTTATAGAGACGTGCAGGATGTTGGGAGTGTGGGTCACATCACAACCTTTTATCATTTCCCTCTCCTCAGCATCACCCAGCTTATAAAGTACCCCCTCCGACTCAGGAAGCTCCCCTTCACGATAGGTGGCCCTTCCCACCTGCTCTCAGCCTGTCGGCACTGAAGACCTGGCCTCTGACCCACAATCTTGGTTTATAAAGACACACACTATAATAAAGTTGGAGCAGCTACGATTTATTGAGCATCTACTATGTGCCAGATCCCAAACTAAGAGCTTACCTGCCATTATCTCATCTGACTCTTCAACTCTATTACTAAGCTATGTTACAGACAAGGAAAGAGAAGCACAGAGAGGTTAAGTCACCTGTCCAAAGTAATCCCAATTTTAAGAGGCAGATATATCAGTCTTAACAAAAGTGTCATTAAAATTGTCTTCATTACTCCATGGTAAAGATACATTGTCCCAGGCATCCTCTGGATAAGAATGAAATAGGCTACAGCAAAATTTTAAATACAGGAACCTCAGTTATTCAGAATGAAAAATCAGTGAGTGAAAAATCAGTATGAACATATAAGTTAAAGTCAGTGACAATTAAAATGATGTTCCTTCAAATACCGAGTCTTTTAATGGTTCTTATACCTTGTGGTGAAAATCTTTCCAAAAGGTCCTGGGCACTTCTGTGTATTAGTTAATAGAACACAGTGAACTTAATCTGACTGCTTCTAGGAGGTTTGTTTTTGAGACACTGAAAGCATTTGTTTTTGCACTGAGCATATCAGTGAGGCTACCAGAAACCAGCAGTGGGTGCTCCTTACATGGGTTTTCACTAAATGCCACACTTCCCCCACATTATGGGCTGAATTTCATCCCCCTCCCAGCCAAATTCATATGTTGATGTTCTAACCTAATACCTTAAAATGTGAACTTATTTGGAGATAGGGTCTTTACAGAGGTAAGCAAGTTCAAATGAGGTCGTTAGGATGGGTCCTAATCCAATATGGCTTGTGTCTTTATAAAGGGAGAAATTTGGACACAGAGCCCTTATAGAAGGAAGACATAAGGAGAAGACGGCCATCTATGAGCCAAGGAGAGGCTGGGAATGGATCCTTCCCTCACAGCCATCAGAAGGAACCAACCCTGCCGACACCTTGATTTTAGACTTCCTAGCTTCCAAACATGTGAGACAATACATTTCTGTTATTTAAGCCACCCTGTCTGTGTACTCTGTTACAGCAGCCCTAAAAAAACTAAAATACCTACCCCACACCCCTAATACTATGATAGTTGGAATTCCCTCTCCTTTCCTCATGTTCATCCCATTGACTAAGAACCAACAGAACTGACAGCACTTTGATGAGCTATCACTTTTTGAACAAAGTACCGGACAGTGAGCTTGTCCTAAAAGAGTTTCCTTTGAATTGATCTGCTCAAATGATTGAGTATGTAAGGGCAAGTATTTGAATATTACTTTTCCCGAATTAAAAAGAAAAAGGAATGAGTTATCTAGGGTCCATAACAACTTTTGAGTCTGACCCGCACTGTAGCAGGGGCTGATTCTAACACAGACAGACTCTTCTATGAGATTAGTGGAGAGTGCCAGTAGGATTCCAAATGGATCTTAAAACAAGTATATGCAGCTTCTTGCTTAAGACGTGTAAATAAAGTGACAGCCAAGTCAACAGCCCCTTGTCTATTCCTTTTTTTTAAGTAATTTTCAAGACAAGCTCAAACATAACTCTCACAGTTGGTAACTAGAGGAGTTAATGACTCCAAGCTCAAAAGGAATGACTTTTTTGAATTATCCATTTGACAAAAGTCTCCCTAAGGCAACACTTTTACCCCATGCCTGAGTCCCTTGTTGAAGGTAGCAATCGTGTATTAATTACTTGAAGCCAAATCCCAGGAAGCACTAACCCTTGCCTTGTCTTTTTAAGAATACTGAGTTCACATTAGGAGACAAGTAACTCTAAATTACCTAGAAGCTTCTTGTTATGTGAACTGAAAGTTTCCTGGTAAATATTTTCTACAAACTACCAAATTAAGGACCTTTCATCTTAGTAGGACTGATGTGCTATGAAGGCAGTTTGTTCCCTACTTGAAAAGATTAGCGAGTTATAGCAAAAATGCGTTCCTCTCCAGTGCATTGCCTTCACTGGCTTGTTGCAAATATCAGAATTTCACCACAAATACATCAGTTTTAGAGTTAATCACTGCCTTTGCTTCTGCATCAAAATGTACCATGCCTAGAAGAAGTAACTTCTGCTTCTTACTGGAACCCACTCACGTGGAGGGGAGCCCAGCAGAGACAGGTCAGAAGGCCCCCCCCTTCCAGGCCCTGCAGCATGAAGCTTAGTTTTGCAGGGATCAATGGGACAACTGGTAGCAGAAGACATGCTCCTGGCAGGGTACTGAAGGTCAAATCAGGGCTGGCAGCCTTTTTTGTAAACAAGTTGGGCTTTCAGATCTTTCTCCTATTGGGAGTCAAATAGTTCATAGTTTGGTGGTACTACCTGGGTAAGAAGTCCATTATTGGATCGACAGGTAACATTTTAAGTTGCTTGCACGTTGGTAGGAATTAGGCTTTTTCTGTGTGATCAAATTGATGCTAGCCGGGTGAGAGGACTGGCCCCGCAGAGGGGGCCGTGGTGGGCAGGGCCACCAAAAAGGATAAAAGAGGAAACTGGACACAACAGCCTCCAGAACTGTGAAAAAATAAATTTCTGTTGTTTAAACCATCCATTTGTAGTACTTGGTTACAGCAGCCCTAGCAAACTAATACATTTGCCTTGCTTTAGTCTCTTTATTTGTGTGAAGCTCTGTAAAAGATTGGAAGTGCCTTTCTCCAAATACTTTGCTTCTTTTTGTGGTGAGCTACAACTATAAATTCAGCCCACATCCAACCCTGTTGGATCATTCGAGGTATATTAAAATCTGTCTAAGTCTTGTTCTTGATGAGACACTTATCAAGTCTGCCATTGAAAACTTATACCTAGAGGAGATGCTGAGATAATCCTAAATGTAAAGAGAGTTCATGGAGCCAGAGATGACGATAACTTATTATCTGTCAGTGCTTACCATCCATCAGCACCTTAAATGCACAGACTCAATTCTTATGACAATTCTATGATTTGAATTTTAATGCAGACTAATGAATAGTTACTACTCTATCCCTCTTTACATGAGAAAGATGAAGCATAGAGAATATAGGGTGCTTTCTTAAGATCATACAACTAGTAACTAAATAAAAGGAATTTAAATCTCAGCAATTAGATGCTAGAGCCTGAGCTTTTAATCACTCTGCTATTCTGCCAAGACATTTCATTTTAGCAATGGAAAAACAAACTGAAGTTGGAACCCTACCTCACACCACATATAAAACTAGATTAAAGACCTAAATGTAAGAGCAAACTATAAAATTCCAAGAAGAAAACAAAGATATGTCTTTTTGATCTGTCATTAGACAAGGATTTCTTAGACATGATACCAAACGCACAAACAGAAAAAATTTTTAAACTCTTGCACCTCAAAGAACAGTATCAAGAAAGTTCAAAGACAATCCACAGAATAGGAAAAGACATTTGTAAATCATATATCTGATAAAGGTCTAGTATCCAGAATATATAAAGAACTCTTAAAACTCAACAACAAAAAGACAAACAGCCCAATTAAAAAATAGGCAAAGGACCTGAACAGATATTTTCCCAGAGAAGATATACAATGGTCAGCAGGTAAAGATGCTCAGTATCATTAGTTATTAGGGAAATGGAAATCAAAACCGTGATGAGATACCACCTCACACCTTCTAGAATAGCTATAATTTAAAAAATTTAAAAGACAATAACAAGTATTAGGTATAATGTGGAGAAATTAGAACCTCTTACCTTACTGATAGGAAAGTAAAATGGTGCAGTTGCTATAGGAAACGGTATGGCAGTTCTTCAAAAAGTTAAACTTAATGACCATACAACCCAGCCGTTTTACTCTTGTATATATGCAAGAGAACTGAAAACATATTTCCACACAAAAACATTTTCATGAGTGTTTATAGAAGTATTATCATAATAGTCAAAAATTGGAAACCAACCAAATGTTTATCAACTGACAAATAAATAAACAAAATGTGGTATACCCATATAATAGAATATTATGCAGCCATAAAAAGGAATTAATCACTCATACATTATACCACAGATGAACCTTGAAAACATTACACTACATGAAAAAAGTCAAACAAACATGAAAGATCACGTATTGTATGATTCCATTTATATGAAATGTCCAGAACAGGCAAATCTATAGAGACAGAAAATAGATTTGTGGTACCCCACTGTTCACTGCAGCACTGTTTACAATAGCCAAGACATGGAAGCTACCTAAATGTCCATTGACAGAGGAATGGATAAAGAAGAGGTGGTACATATATACAAGGGAATATTAGCCATAAAAAAGAATGAAATAATGCTATTTGCAGCAACGTGGATGGACCTAGGAATTATAATGCTAAGTGAAGTAAGTCAGACAGAGAAGACAAATATCATGTGATATCACTCATATGTGGAACCTAATTTTTAAAAATGATACAAATGAACTTATTTATAAAACAGAAACAGACTCACAGATTGCAAAAACAAATTTAGTTACCAAAGGGGAAACATGGCAGGGAGGGATAAATTAGGAGTTTGGGATTAGCATACACACACTACTATATATAAAATAGATAATCAACAAGGACTGACTATAAAGCACATGGAACTCAATATTCTGTGATAAACTGTATGGGTAAAGAATCTGAAAAAGAATGAATATATGTATGTGTATAACCGAATTACTTTGCTGTACACCTGAAACTAACACAACATTGTAAATCAACTATACTCCAATAAAATTTAAAAAATTAAAAGTTAAAAAAAAGAGAAAATAGATTAGTGGTTGCCAGAGACTGAGTGAAGGCGGAATGGGGAGTGACCATTAATAGGCTAGGGTTTCTTTCTGGAACAGTGAGAATGTGGTGGTCGCACATCTTTGTGAGTATATTCAAAACTACTGAATTGTATGCTTTAAAAGAGTGAATTTAATGGTATGTGAATTAAATGTCCCTAAAAAAATGTAGGTCCCTTAGGGGCTTCCCTGGTGGCGCAGTGGTTGAGAGTCCGCCTGCCGATG
>NW_006781879.1:1045211-1049211 GCF_000442215.2 Lipotes vexillifer | reverse complement strand
GGGCGGGGCACCCAAAAAAAAAAAAAAAAAAAAAAAAAAAAAAAAAAAAAAAAGTAGATCCCTTAAATAAACTTTAGCCAAGATAAAAGCAAAATAATTTCAGATGTGCTGTATTTGTTTATTAGGGAATGTCTTCGGGGGAACAAAAGATCTGTCCCTTTCCATTAATATGTATGAACATTAAAAATAATTTTAAAGCTCCAAGGGGACTTTCCAAACGACTTAAATAGCTGTTGCACATACTGATAATATAGTTATGTGGAAATAGTTGGAAAACTAAGCTGTTTTGTGGAAAAAGGAAATTTCAGCTTTGCTTTGAACTAAAACTTCCTCCAGATAATCGAGAACTAAAACTAACCAGATTTAACATACATTTTAAAAAATTCAGTACATTCAAATAAGATTTATAGATATTGAAAATGTAGAATTTTGGGTTTGGACTCTGCCAATGATAAAAGACCTTGGGCAAGTTTTCTAATCTCTTTGAACATGAGTCTTCCTATTTGTGAAACAGGCAAAATAATATCTGCTGTGCAGGGGATTTGCCAACATTCAACGAAATAACAAATTCACAGTACCTGATGCGTATTTCATTTCACGGTGGCTGTGTTGATGATGATGATGATGATGATGATGAGGGATGCAAGGATCCCAAATGAGCTAAGTTCCTGCAGACCCAACAATCCCCAGCACAGGGCTAGCCATGAAGTAGGTCCTAAACAAACACATGTGAGTTGATCAGTTATTTCCTACTGGAAACCACACAAATTAAAAACATTTGTCTTCTGATTTGTCATCTCTTTTCAAGGGACCTCCTACCCCTAGGCTTTAGCATATACTCTTTAACTAGCAAATGCACCCTCCCCACTCATTAATACTGGCTCAGGGCAAGCTACGCTACGATATTATTTTCTTTTGATTATATTTTCCCCATCTAAGAACGTTTACTCATTCTGTATTATGCCAAACCGCATAATCTGGAAGAAGGTACTACAACTCCAGTTGGAAAGACCTAATTGGGTTTCAGCCATTGCTGGGAAAGTTGTAGTCCGTACTTAAAATCATTACTATTTTAACTGGCCGAGTGCCCTTTGTTCTCAGATTAATAATCTCTGCATCATGCCTGAAGCCTTGAAGTTATTTTCAGTTTTACGCTAAATTTCACCAGATTCTTTTTGAAAGAAAAGCACACCCTCATTTTCAGAGCTCAAAACTCCTCTGAGTTTTTCTAGTCACCTCTTTCAGAGGCCTAAGCTTTTGAAAAGAAATCTCACTGCATTGGTTTTAGTTCTCTTTGGCCCATCCATTGAGCCAGCTATTTTCACTGGCAAAAGGAAACAATATTTGGTTACTGTTCATTTATTTGTTTCAGAGAAACTTTGTCATACCCCAGTTTAAACCATACATATTAACATTAGTCTAGAAACAATGCAATATTTTGGGACCAAATCAGTTTCAGACCATTGCATTGGAATATTACAATAGACTGAATTATATACAACAGGTTCAAGCTAATATGGCCCCCTCCCCAAATTACTAAAAAGTCTAAAAGTAAAAACAAGCTGATGTCAAAGCATAAAAGAGAAATGTTGTTTCTTCAATAAGGTGTTTAATCAAATGTAAAATTTTGAAACTATTCAGCTGATTCTCAAGTGTTCCATGGTAATTAACCGGGCTACTGAAAACCTAAAGTAATCCAAAACCTTTGCTTTTGCCTCCTCCAAGACAAAATTTGAATCCATTCTTGGTAACAAGGAAAATAATGTATTGGTTTCCATGCCTTTCTTTTCCCCTGTCACCCTCTCATCTCCAAGTTCTGAAATAGCCCAAAGTCCGAGATATGTTAATGTCCAACCCAAGGGCAAGTTAACTGATGGTTTGTGAAATTTGCCTCTGAAAATCTGAAGCCGACTGCAATTCCAGGATGATTTCCGAGGAAGAGACAGTCTACTAGATCAGCTGGGGAGGCTCCAGTTAACCCTGTCACCATGGGACCCACCCTGGGCCCATCAGCCCAGTCCTGCCCCTGGGAGGAGGCATTTGTGGGAGGGAATGAAATTGCCCTTGGATGTTAACTCCTCTCCCCAGCTTCCTCTCAACAGCCTATTATTGATTTATTGTCTGTATATTTGTCTAAACCCTAAAGCTATTTATCTTTTCACCGGGATAACAAATTCTGTATGTATTCCATCTACTACATAAGATAGAACTTCTTTTCCATTTTTTCCTTAAACTTAGCTCCTTTAAGCTTCAAAAAGATCCTGAGATTAGGGGAACAAGTTCTTACACAGATTTACTCTACCTTTCATGATTTTATGGATTTTCATCAGTTCCCCTCAGCTTTAGTCTTTTACCGCCAATACTTTCATCCCAGCAGGCATCAAGAAAGAGGTGGGAGAGAAGACAGTAAACTATGGGGGTGGGGGGAGAATGGAATAAAAGACACAGGATGGGGGAGCCAGAGAAAGATGAAGGCTTCAAGGGTTGGCCATTGCACTAGAAAAGGCTTCTGGTAAAATAACAGTGATACCTTGGAAGAAAGTGTTTCACATTCATTTATTTAGCCATTTCAAGTGGTATGTACTTGACAGGAAGAAAGAGATACAGGTTAGACCTATTGCTACACATGCCAATAGCATTAAAAACAGTCTTGCTTTTCTAAAGACTTTCTACGTCACATATATTGAAACCTCACTGACAAAAACAAATCCCATATTGTAGGGTTCCATTTATGTGAAATATCTAGAATAGGTAAATCCATAGAGACAGAAGGAAGATGAGTAGTTGCCAGGGGCTGGAGTGAGGGAGGGAGTCGAGGGGGAGGTGGTGGTGGTGACTGCTTAATGGGGGTGGGGTTTCCTCTTGGGGTGATGAAAATGCTTAGAAACTGGATAGAGGTGATGACTGCACAACATGGTGACTGTATGAAACACCACTGAACTGTATACTTTAAAATAGTTAATTCTATGTTATGTGAGTTTTCACTCAAATTATGATCCAGTCTCATTATGTATACTATATATGCATATAAATATGTATAAGTTGCATTCAGTTTAACAAATATGAGTGTCAATGATACGCTAACCACTTTGCAACGATTGGGGATTCATCAAGGAAAAAGATACAGCTCTTATGGGAGTTTTTAATAAATTCACCATGAAATCACCCTGCAGTGTGAGAAGTACCATAACAGGGAAAAGCACAGACAGCTGTGGGAGGGATGGTTCACAGAGACTTAGAGGGTCATGGAAGGCTTCCGACAAAAGTAACATTTAAATGGAATTAAAAGGTGCTATTCATTCCACAAACGTGTACGAGAAGGTATTAGTCACTGATACAGGCCCTAGGGACACAGCCGTGAAAAAAATGAAGTCCCAGCCTCATAGACCTTACATCCTCGTAGGAGAGACAAAGGATACAAGTAAGTATACAAGTATAAGTGATGAATGCCATGGAGAAAAATAATACAGGTAAGGGGGTAGAGAGGTGTATGTGGGGAGCAAAGGTCCAAGTGCAGCTTTAGACAGTTGGGTCAAGGACTCCCCCACTAGTAAGCTGATATTTGAGCAGAAACCCAAAGTTAGTGAGGGTGGAAGTCGGGTTGCTGTCTAGGGAAACAGCAGTCCAGGCAAGTCATAGCGAGTGCAGAGACTCAGATGCAGAAGAATTCTTGGTGGGCTTAAGGAAAAACAAGGAGGACGGTAGGTCTGGAACACAGTGAGTAAGAGGAAGAGGGGCAGGAAATGCAACTGGGAGCATCACTGTGGCCTCTCATCCATAAGACACTGGCTTGACTCTAAGATGGGAGGACTCTGGATGATCCTAAGCTGAGCAGCAATTTAAAAAGGGCTCCTCTCGGGGCTTCCCTGGTGGCGCAGTGCTTGAGAGTCCGCCTGCCGATGCAGGAGACGCGGGTTCGTGCCCCGTTTCGGGGGGATCCCACGTGCCGCGGAGCGGCTGGGCCCGTGAGCCATGGCCGCTGAGCCTGCGCGTCCGGAGC
>NW_006781879.1:1041535-1045069 GCF_000442215.2 Lipotes vexillifer | reverse complement strand
AAAAAAAAAAAAAAAAAAAAAAAAAAGGGCTCCTCTCGCTGCTGTGCTGAGAAAGCAGCTGAAAGGGCACAAGAGGGGAAGCAGGAAGATGAGTTAGGAAGCTGTTGCGTTTAACCAGGCGAGAGACAAGGCGGGGCTTGGGCCAGATACAGACGTAGGGGCAGCAGGAAATGACTTGATCCTGGATTGATGTTCTTTGAAGGTGGAACCAACAGTTTTGTGATGGATTAGATGTGGGTAATGAGGGATGGGACAATACCAAGGTTTTGGCCTGATCGTGGGGAAGAGTGGAGTTGACATTTGCTGAGATGCGGAAGACTGCAGGAAGAACAGGTCTGCTGGATGGGAATCAGGGGTCAAGGTTCTGAACGTGTGAGGTTTGAGATGCTCAAGAGAAATCCCGGTTGTGATCCTGAAATAAGAAGCAGGAGTTCAGGTAAAATTCTGGATTAGAGGACATAGCAAGTTGGGAGACATCAGCAGACAGATGGTATTTAAACCCTGAAACTGAATGAGATCACCTAGGGGTGAGTTACTCAATGTTTGAAAGTCAAGTAAGCAACAGCCAGCCCTGAGTCTTATGCTGAGCAGACCATTTATGTGGGGAGGGAAACAGTTGTTACAGAGCTTGGAAACTCAGCAAGCATTTACATGCCAGATCCAGCTTTCACCAGACATCTCAAAATGGTTCAGGAAAGAGTCGACACATGTGTACAGACAGGAAAGGTGGCATATCTCCAAAGACAGATAGGAGCTGATTTAAGCAGGAGAGACTGGACAGTCATGGATCACAGCTTGCTGCTGCCCTGCCTGCTCTGCACTACAGATTTCAGGGACGTTGTGTTCTTAACAGGAACTGTATCCCAGTTCAAGAAAGCTAGAAGCACGGGATGGATTGCCTCTAAGCTTATCCCATCTTGTTTTGTTTCATTTTATGATTTTGAATGAACACTTGTGTTTCCAGTAATTGGAGAAACTTTTCAAAATATATAGCATGAGGTGTTTTAACCAGCAAGATCATTTCTTTTTCACTCTATTCAGCTAGCAGAAAGGTAAGGAATAACCAACTTTTGCTGTCAGAGGGACTGGTTGTTACTCAGGGCTCCATCTTCAGATAGATCTAGGTATCAGTGGCCCCAAATGCCCACTCCCTCCTCTAGCTGGCCTAAGTGCTAGAAGACCCTTAGGACAGGAATCCCCGCCTAACATGTACCTAGTGATCAAACATCATTTGCAACACTACGCTAGTGCACATGTTACCGACCCAAATTCATTTGCCTGACTTGCAGCAAGCCAGATGCTGAGCACTGAGGTTTGCAGCAGAGAAAGGGTTTACTCATGAGGCAGCTGAACTAGGAGACGCGAGAACAATTCTCAAATCCTCCTCACCAAGGCGAGGGGCTTGGGGTATTTGTGGGTGGAGAGTATAAGGTATTTGGAGGTACAGAAAAAGGTGAGGTAATCGCTGCTCTACACAGGCCTGTCTGAATTACGCGCTTTTTCATGGGATGCATGTTCAGGAAATGGCGGCGTTAGCATGTCTGAGGGTGGAGTTTGTGACCCTCTGACGTCACAAGGTTACTGAGCGGACACTTGTGCATGCCCAGTTGTCAGGTTGGTGGTCCCAGCCAGTCTTAATTGGCTCAGATTCGAACTGCACAGCAGCTGACTCCAAGTTCCTGAAAAACAACTTAATCAACCCTTACCACAGCGGTCCATACGTCAGAAGTGTTATCTATAGGGGGCAGTTAAAGGAGTCTTGTGATGTATATTGCCTAAGCTATGTGAAGCTAGGAGGGTATGCAATTTGCAAGAACAATTCGTCAGTGAAGGCAGGTTACAGGACATTTTTATTAATTAATTAAGCTATAGTTTAAGGGATCTGATGATTGCCCTCAGTTTCACAGATAGAAATTATACTGCCTGTTCTCATTTAGTTTTCAAGTGAAGAGTTCTTTATGGTAACCCTGCAGGTTGTTGTTGGTTGGTCTGTCATACTAATTTTTCTTTGGCTGTCACTCACCCAGAATTCCCCATTATTTAATTAATTAATTAATTAATTTGCAGTACGCGGGCCTCTCACAGTTGTGGCCTCTCCCGTTGCGGAGCACAGGCTCCGGACGCGCAGGCTCAGCGGCCATGGCTCACGGGCCCAGCCGCTCCGCGGCACGCGGGATCCTCCCGGACCGGGGCACGACCCCGCGTCCCCTGCATCGGCAGGCGGACTCCCAACCACTGCGCCACCAGGGAAGCCCAGAATTCCCCATTATTGACCCAGAACTTCCACATTTACTGGTTACCTTATTAAAGTTAGACTCTGCATTTCATAATCTACAGTGGTAACACTTTTGTTCAATTTGCTGACACGCTGAACCTGACCAAAACTGCTTGGACCAGGATCCCTATAAGAACCGTTGATTGCATTTATTCCTTTCCTGGGGCAAAAAGCTTCTATTTCCTTTAAGACAGTATCCTTCACAGCAAAGCCAGATCTGTTTCCTAGCAAAGCTACCAAAACCCCTGACTACTATTGCCAGTTGTCAGTGGACACTCATAACATAATCTGCCCTGACAGAGCTAACCATACAAAGAGAGGGGTTGGGTGGCTGCTGCCTGGTAGGATTTAAGGACAGGGGAGAGGCTCCCATGCAGAACTCCCTCCCAGGCCACCTGAGCCCTGCTACCTGAAACTCCACCACGAGTGAATCATTCCTTTACAGTACACATTGCCTTTTGGAAAACATTCTTCAAAGAGGTATCGTTACTTAAGTCAGTTGGTGGTTAAGAGGGTGGTGGTGGGGAATTACAAAGAGAGGCAAAGAGGAAGAGAGTTGAAATGAAGGTGGTAACGTACAACTTTGTGTGCGGAGAGCCTTATTAAGGATTGTATTGCAACACTGGTGTAAACAGGGTAGGTAACGATTATGAGAGAATGATTCCAGTATGGCTCAAACCCACAGGCTCACGCCTAATATGGTCTTATTATCTATTATGTATTTGTAGGAAAGCTTAATAAATAAGTGAAGATTCAACCTGATTTGTAATTGGCCTACCAATTCAATATAAATTACAGGTTTTGATTAAGACAGTGATTCTCAGCTGTAGGCAGTTTTGCCCTATCCTCCCAGGGGTTACTGGCAATATCTGGAGACATTTTTCGTTGTCACAAGTAGGGGATGGGAGCGGGCGATACTGGCATTGAATGGGTAGAGGCCAGGGATGCTTCTAAACATCCTACAAGGCACATGAAAGCCTCTTCCAGAAAAGAATGATCTAACCTAAAATATCAATTGTGCTGCAGTTGAAAAACCCTGCTTTAGGGTTAGAGGTGAGTAGCCAGGATTGTAGAAATGACAGAACTGTCATGTAGTAATTTCTAGTTACATCTTGCACAGGAACAGGAATGCATGGATATAGAGTACGAAGGCAAAAAGAGGCTCTGAGGGCTTCCCTGGTGGCGCAGTGGTTGGGAGTCCGCCTGCCGATGCAGGGGACGCGGGGTCGTGCCCCGGTCCGGGAGGATCCCGCGTGCCG
>NW_006781879.1:1028480-1040524 GCF_000442215.2 Lipotes vexillifer | reverse complement strand
GAGCCTGTGCTCCGCAAATGGGAGAGGCCACAACAGTGAGAGGCCCGCATAACGCAAGAAAAAAAAAAAAAAAAAAAAAAAAAAAAAAGAGGCGCTGAACGTTGTTCATCTTCAGAAATTCATCGTTACATCCAGCCCCACAGTCTGCTATTTGGAGAGTTGGTTTTTGGCCTCTACGTCTAATCTGTTCATCACCGTCTCAGAAGCCAGGAGAAGGTTAGGAATCTCAGCCAATTCATTTTAAGAAGCTCTGGGCCTCTGTTTCAGTGATGCCTCTAATCAGTAAGTTCTATGGGAGGAAATTTCCTATAAATAAATCACTCAATTGATGGATCTTGATGAGGGCAAGAATGCCTTAGTTCCCAGCCAAACTGTTGCAGCCAAATTCATGGCAGATGCCGTGAGAAGCCGTCTTCTTCTCTAGCCTCTTCTGTATTTCCTTCCCTCTGATGAGAGTAATTCCCTCCCACCGCCCCCGCAGCACAGCGCGCGCTCTTTAGCCCTCACCTGTTCACCTTATTCTCCATCCCACCCCCTCCCTTCCCAAGAGCGAGACCAGGTGACTAAGAGCTGGCACAGAAGGAGCTGCCATCACTTACTTCCCGTTACCGATCGATGCACTTTAATAGCAACTCATCCACAGCAACCACGACTTCATAGGGTACTTGTGGAATAAAAGGATTTCTCCATTCCACCTTCCACTCTGGCAAAGCCACTCTAGACTTTAAAAGCAGCAGGGAAATCTCGAGAGAGGGCAAACCAAATTTGAGAATTTCACTAAGCCCACTGCTTTGTCTGAAGGTAAGTCTGATTTGGTCTTGAAAACTCATTTGGAAAAGAGGAGAGGTGTCATGATCAGTGCATGCTCAGAAGGGACCAGCAGTGAACCTCTGTTACCTGACACCCCCTGACTTAGGGAAGACCTACCAACTTGGCCAACCTGGGAGTAGAAGTTGTTTTCAATCCTTCCTGAACCATCCATACCCTTAAAAGAACAGCCTCTGCTAGCTATCTTCTCCCTGCAAGCTTTCGTGTCGGACAGTCAGTCAATCAACCTTAGCGCCAAGCCTTCTAAAACACATTTTTAATATCTTCTTGCACATATTACTGGAACCTACATTGCTATCGGATGACTCTTTTTCGTTTAATGCCAGAAGTGCCCTGATGTAGCCCCATGGAGCCCTCCTTTAACCCTCCTATATTCTGACTCTGATTGTTTAGTTTCTGATAATACGTGTCCCTGGAATGCCCCTCTTGGCTAATGGAAGCATCACTGTACTGCAGTCACAATCCCTCTTTAGGAGACTCTGGTTTTAAACTGATTGGAACCTGACTGGTGTCTGCAGGATAAAAGAGAAATGTTGCTGAGTAGTCAAGAGAATTTGTCCAGACCTCCAGCCACAGGGAGAAAAGGAAGGAGGGTGGGAAGGAACCAAACTAATCTTCATTCTTCCAGCAGAGATACAGAGGCTGGGAAACATCTCATCCATAACAACCAAATCATGGCTCACTCCCTTTTATGCTCCTTTCTGTAAGGCACTTAGAGGAGAAGAAAAAATTAAGTCCCTCTTTTCCCCTTGCCTTTATTCTTTTAGCCAAGTTGTGACAAGCCACTGATTTCTACCCTATAAATTATTTAAAATTCCACCTTCACACTGGGATTGGAAAATCAATCTCCCTGATTAAAAAGTGACCAGCTTCACATTTCTAAATGTCTCTTTAATCTTTTAATTATGTCTGGTTACAGACAGCATGAGTCTCAAAGAAGCAGAGAAATGCACTCTGTGCTAACTCAACTCAAAAGATCTATAAGTCCATCAGCCTTTTTACTTAACCATGTGGCAGTGTTACCGTCACATAGGACTGCTTGGAGAAACACTGCATGAAGACGAGTATCTTAATATACTCTGATTTCAATGTCATGTGTGAAGTTTTGTTGTTTTTAATTTCCCCAACTAAATTAAATATTATAGCATCTAACTGGAGACTTCGTAGCTGCAAACGCTAGTTTTAATACAAAGCACTGAGGCATATGAATTCATGCACAGGCCTGAGAATTCACCCCAAATCCACCATCGTAAATAGGGCAAGCCAAAGCAACCCAGCTAAATGTATACATTTTTAAATGGACTCCGGTGCCAAGATTGTTGGAAGAAGAATTACAATCATTTCAACAACCCAGTTCTTCATGAAAAACTACTCCTCTCTAGTGAGCTAGATGAAAAACAGTCTCCAGCAGGCTTCTAAATGTAAGCAACAGATGATGGAGTGCAAAACAAGGGGAGAGGGATCCAGGTAAGCCTTACAGTGATTCTTGGAGACGTCATTTATTATGTGTGTTGTTTGAAAATGCGGTGAAGTCTGCGATAATGTGGCCCAAGAAACCAAAGCATTTCAAAGCCCAAAACACAGACATGCAGCCAGCTCTTCTTAACTCGATATCCCAAGGACCATCAGCAGAAATCCCTGCTGACTAATAAGCTTACTTAAACACCGTAAACCACTGTTTTAAAATATTCTTGCCATGATATGAATTGTACTGTAAATTTCACAGCCCCTTTTCCAAGTGTCCAGCAGAGAAAAAGCACATTTAGCGTTTTGAGGTCCAGTCTAAACAGAGACCAGAATGGAGGCTCCAGGGAGACACTTCAGAATGGAAATGGACGATTCCAATTCCCTCACTTGTAAGTCTGTGCCTGGTTGGGATGTTTGGGCATATGAAACACAGGGGAATCTGAAGCACCACAAGAGATGGTTGCAGGCAAGAGGAGAGATTCACTGGGAAGGTTCTCTGGCCGTGAACCACTTTGATGGTCTAACCTGCCTTTGGCCTAGCAAGTTCAGTGGGCTTTCTCCATCTCATCTAGGCAGGGAAGTGATAGCATCCACTGGAGATGATGTGTTCTGTGGTCTTACCACCATGTGCTTGTGATAAGGAGTCTGTATAACTCTTGAACTTAAAGGACGACCTCCCTATCTATCCTTGTGTTTCAAGGAACACACCTGAAATCTCTTGGAAATAATGCAAACTTGTATTCTCCAAGACTATTCTGAAAAAGATGATTTAAGTCATGTTTCCTATAATATTGCACAAAATTCTTCTAATCTCAAGTCCCAGATGCCTCAAAAATCCAACCTTGAGCTAATTTAGACACTCCTGTTGAGTTGACATGGCACTGTCATGGCCTAATGATTTCCTTTATACAATCAACTTTTTTTTTTTTTTTGCGGTACGCGGGCCTCTCACTGTTGTGGCCTCTCCCGTTGTGGAGCACAGGCTCCGGAGGTGCAGGCTTAGTGGCCATGGCTCACGGGCCCAGCCGCTCCGCAGCATGTGGGATCTTCCCGGACCGGGGCACAAACCCGCGCCCCCTGCATCAGCAGGCGGACTCCCAACCACTGCGCCACCAGGGAAGCCCCTATACAATCAACTTTTTAAAAATGTTGTGTATTTATGTCCTTATGACTTTAATTTTCCTGGTCTGAAGCCCTATAATCATCTCTGGAGAACACATTGGATCTGCTCCTTCCCATGGGATTGGAAGGATCTTCATCTCAAAGCACTGCCCTTCTGACCTAACCTGAGTTAAATATAAAGGCCAGAACAGTGAAGCAAGACAAATCATTGAACACTCAGTAGGCATCTACAGAGGCCAAGTGATAGAGATAAATATACATAGAGACATCCACATAGACATACATTTAAATCTACAGGTATAGCTGGAGAGAGAGAGAGAGAGAGTTTAAAATCAAGTGAAACATACTAAAATAACTAAATAAATACAAAGTAGAACAAAATAAACTCCAAAAGAGAGGAATACTGATTTGTGCAAAAAGGTAATAAATTTCCTTTTAGGCGTATTGATTGTGAATTTCCTAAGAGGTGGAGATGAGTGTGTAGGTTAGCTGTCATTATCATAAAAGTCATAATTAGAGCCCTGGAAGTAAATGAGATTCCCCTGGGGAAAGAAATGAAAGAGACATGATCAGCAATAATATTGGCGAATCAAAAAGCATAAGCTCAAAGAAGTCCTTGTAAAAGAGTTTCATCTAAAAAGGTGTTTCACGGAGTCAGATGTTGCAGAGTTCAAGGAAACACTAACACCATAGGCCGCTGGCTGGTAGATCCCTTCGGAGCAAGGCGTGTGCCGAGCACAGTGGGAAAGAAATGGGGAAGGCGTGGTTTCGGCACACCAAGGACTTCTAACAATAACTGGGAGGACAAAGCTGACCCAAAGGGTGGTAACTAAAACTCAGAGCTAAATTGCGTGATGCCAACTATAGAAGGTGGGAGGTTCTACGATGGTCCGAGATGCCGGCTGCCAAGGAGCTCTAGACCCCACAAAGAGCAAAAGCAGGTGCTGCCCAGATTGCTGCAGGAAGGATGACACTGAGGCTAGAACTTTTTAAAAATAAATTGCCCTAATATAATGTAATTGCCCAGGCTAGAAAATGACAAAGGCTGTCTAGCCAAACATTGCTCCTGCATTCATGAATGGAAGAGTGAATGGAAGATTTGACAGGAAATGCCCCACTCCAGCTCTGTGGATGAAAGTTACCAGTGCATGAAAAGACACATGATAAAATTAAAAAAAAAAGAAAAGACACATGAACTCTTCAGACACATGAACTCTTCATCTCACCATCTCCTCTCGGCCCTTTATTCTCATTGCAGAGACTCACAGACAAAGACTCTTATCTGCAGACCTGCCAAAGGAAGTGATTGCCGAAGGGTCTTTTAAATGAAGAATGGAGACAATCTGTTGCCTCTTTTCATTCCGAACCATGGTATTGGATTTGAAGTGCTATTTGGGCATTTAAAAATAATGTTAGTGTTCCTTAGCTCTATTTGCAGCTCTTAGCACTTAGCTCTTAGCACTTAGCAGCACTTAGCACTTAGCTTTATTTGCAGCACTAGAGAACCAGTAATCCAGGAGCTCAGAAAAGAATAGTGGTTTATTAGGATCAGCAAATAGTTAAGAAAATACATCCTAAAGGAAGAAAATAGCAAATGATGATGATCCATATGTCAGGAAAATAACCTCAACTCGTATAATCCAAACATTCTTTGATTTATTCGTTCATTCATTAAATATGCATTAAGTGCCAACTTCGTGCCCAGCATTGAACCAAGGGTGGGGCTACATGTAAGAAGAGCATATGGTCTCTCCATTTGAGAGGTTCACCCCCTGATGGCGAAGGAAGAAAAAATAATATCTGCCATTTATTCTGCACCTACTTCCCATCAAGAAATGCCCACAACCCTTTATCTGGCTTTGTTCATTTAATACAACCAATCTGGGAGTTAGGTATTATTATCTCAATCTGATATAGCAGTAAATTTAGGTGTAGCAAGATTGAGTAATTGACCAAAGTCACACAGCCAATATGTGGAATTCAAACCCGGCTCCCCTGCAAAAGACTATATTCGTTGCACTGCACCACAGGGCCTCCTGAAATGAAGACCTTCAACCTGCCCTCAAAGATTAATCACAGACATGTTTAGAAATAATAACAATGATATGATTATTGTAATAATACCGTCACTTCCAATGCCTACCTAGGATTCTTGTCAGCACCGAGGAGCATTTTTGAACCCATGCACACACCACTGGATCAACTCTGAAGGGCGTAGCCTGGGGAGTCTCTCCATGAGGAGGAGAAGGTGTATTCAGAGCTTCTATCCATCTCTGGTGATGCTCCTCTAGGGTACAGGGCCTAAAATGTAGCATCTATCTATCTGATCTATCATCTATCTATCACATATAGCTATATGTCTAGGATAGAGCATATAGCTATATGGACTCATTCCCAACCTTCACACTAGCCAGAGCCTTGGATCCTACATAAAGAGTATGAAGAAAAACGGACCTAGGCATTTTTATCACCTTCAGGGGGAAATGGTACTCCCATTGCATTGGGTGCATATTTCTAAACTAAGATGAATTACATTGCCTAATATTTATGTGTTTTCTTGACAGTCTCTTTCGCTAGACTGTGAAGCTCTCCAGGCTAAGGACTCTTTTTCCTTCATCATGATATTTCCAGCTCATACAGAAGTTTATTGCACTTAGTTGATCATTAAAATGTTTACTGAAGAAAACCGCAGCTGTATTAGCTCGTTGTTGTTGTTGTTTTTAAGTTTATTCGTTACAGGTCTGTGGGCTGGGCTTCCCTGGTGACGCAGTGGTTAAGAATCCACCTGCCAATGCAGGGGACATGGGTTCGATCCCTGGTCTGGGAAGATCCCACATGCCGCGGAGCAACTAAGTCCGTGTGCTGCAACTACTGAGCCTGCGCTCTAGAGCCTGGGAGCCACAACTACTGAGCCCATGTGCCACAACTACTGAAGCCTGTGCACCTAGAGCCCATGCTCCGCAAAATGAGAAGCCACCGCAATGAGAAGCCCGTGCACCATAACAAAGAGTAGCCCCCACTCGCCACAACTGGAGAAAGCCTGAGCGCAGCAGCAAAGACCCAATGCAGCCAAAAGTAAATAAAATAAAAATAAATTAATTAAAAAAAAGAAGTCTGTGGGCTAACTCCTAGGAGAATGGTTGACACAAAACCGAATAAAACACACCCTGGTCCTGGTCTAACCTAGTTAGCACATCCAACTTTCACATATTGTTTAATTTATAAGGGAAGACTGGGTCTGCATGTATTAACCTTGAAATAAATGCTATGTTAATATGATATTTAAATTCCCACTCTGATTTCATTTATCAATATAAGGTCTGACATCCCTTAAAAAATAAGCTATAGCTAAGAAGCAATCATCAATCAAGTTACAAAATTCATATCCAACTAAATGTGAGACATTGAATACATACGTATATATTTATCTCCACTTTCTCCTGGAAACCCACTCACACATCAGTAAAAGAATACAAAAGTATAAACCCACAAGAAATACAACAGCAAAGAGGACATCAGTGGATGAGGATGGCAACGAGTATCTGCTATAATGAAAACTATTGGAGGAATGATAACAGTTTAAGCAGAACAGAAAAGGCTGGATTCTATGTGCCCATAGAGGCAAGGCAACCCAATAAGGAACAAGCTAGCCATCCTTCAGAACTCTGGGAAGGCTCAGGAACTGGAGGTGTGGGGCGTGCAGAAGATACAGGCATGAGGTCAAGGGTGACTGAAAGTCAACATAAGGCAGCTAGCTCCTTAGGTCTCATCACGACCTACCTCCCTCCTCCAGAGACAGGTGACTTATTCTCTCAAAAAAATTGAACCAAACAGGCTCAGGACCAGGGACCCAAGGCACAGAAGACAGAGAAACAGGGGCCATTAGCAAAAGTCTGATCACCAAACTCTTCTAGCCTCCTCGCACCTACCACCCAGGAGGCCACAGCCAGGTTTATAGTCCCCAGAAAGAGCTTTGGAAAGTCCTACTGTCGAGAAATTAAAGGGCTTAAGGAAGAGACCTGTAGAATTCAGGGTTACACTAATAAAAATGTTGGCTTACTGCCCCATCATTCTACAGTGAATCCCTCAGTTGGTGAGCCTTGCGTACACACAGAGCATTCAGTTCACATGTGATTCCCTTGTAGCCAAGGATCACAAGATTTGAGGGACAACCTCCAACGTGAAAGACAGAGACAAAACCAGCAAACAGAAAACAAGAAAATCAGAGGGAAGAGAGACAATGCAGGGATTAGAAGAACACCTCAAATAAAGTATGCTGAACATCCACAGAGCTAGGTTAAAAAAACATATTGCATCTATAAAATAGCACAGGTGCTATTAAAAAAAAGGAACAATCCTAGAACACGAAAAATTCCCTAGAAATTAAAAATATGGGCCCTGATATTTTTAAAATATCAGTAGAAAGTTTGGGAGACAAAGTAGGTGAAGTCTTCCAGAGCGTAAAACAAAAAGATAAAGCAGGCATTTGCGAGCGAAAAGATAAGAAAACGTGAGATTAATCCAGAAGGGTCAATAACTGACCAATAAAAGTTCCACAGGAAAAATCAGGGGGGTTGGGGAACAGGAAGAAACAAACTATTGAAGAAACACTACAAGAAAATTTCACAGACCCGAAGGATATGGATCTTTAGATTAAAAGATCCAAAAGGATGTGGAACTTGAGATTAAAAGGGCCACTTAATGACCAACACAATAAGACCCAACCAAGGCATATCATTTTGAAATTTCAGAACTACACAACACTCACATAAAAATCATGGGGGATCAGAATGACATTAGACTTGTGAATGGAAACGTTGGAAGAAGCTAGAAGATAATGGTGCAATGCCTTTAAATTCAGAGTGAGAATTATTTTTAACCTAGAATTCAAATTTCAGCCAAACTATCAAACAAATGCAAGGGGAGAATAAAGATATTTTCAGGCAGGAAAGCTCTCAGTAAATTTACCTCACATGCACCCTTTCTCAGGAAGGGTGTGCCACCAAAATGAGGGAGTAAAGCAAGAAAGAGGAAAACCAGGAAGGAACCAAGAAGGAGAGGCTCCAGTACAGGAAGGAGGTGAGGAGAATCAACAGGATGATAGCAGAGGGAAGTCCTGGGAGAACAGTGGAGCCCAAGAGAAAAACCAGTCCAGGTTGGAAAAAAGACATCAAGGGTCCCAGAAAGGAGGTATTTAGACTCCGACAGATTACCTGTTCTGTATTACTATGTGGAAAGTTTGGGGGACACTGTTGAAAGTTGGGGATAGTTATATACAAAGCCTGGCTGATGGAAAAAACAAGGCAATTATTAACTCCAAGAAAAACAAAACGTTGTACAAGAAAGGAAAGGTAATTATAGTGCAATGTTAGCTCAGTAGAGATTATTATTTATACAGTTATAATAATATAAATCCTGAATATTGATTTAACCGAAAAAGGGAACAAGAGGAAGCAGTGTTGTGGGATAGGAGACTTAAGTCCTCCCCAACTGTAATAGTCACTAAATAATGATCTAGTCAGACGCATATATGACTTAGAAATATGGAAGTAAATACCAGAAGAAACTGCTAAAGTTAATTTAAAGTAGCTACCTGCAGGGACTAGTGGTAAAGGGGGTGGGGCAGGAGAATAACTGTGGTTTTGTCTTTATTTTTTAAAGTGCTTTAGTAATATTTGACTCTTAAAATATATACATTTATTTGGATACATCTGAAGTTATTTTTAAGCTGCCATAACTCTGGTTCTAAGGAGGTTTATGATCAACAAATCGGATACACTTCTGCCCTTAAGGATCGTACAATTTAAATACAAATCTGAGAAAAATCATAGACCATTTTCTAACCTAACAAAGCCTAGGAGATTTCAGAACCAATCTGAATGCATTTGGCCCTTCTCCTCTCCAGTCTGTAGATATCTTTAAAATGTGAGAAGCTCCATAAGCAGATACGCCCACATTTTCCCAAGATGTTTGAGATTACATAACTACAAAACTTTACCGCAGTCTGAGTGAATCTGTACATGGTAGCACTTGCTCACCAAAGCAGGGAAACCAGCTGACGTTAGGAGAATTTGTAGTATCTGAGTATAGATTCAGAGAAGGCACCAAGGATAGGGGGGTTTGAGCCAAATCTTCAAGTACAATAGATGTGCAATTAGATGGATAAGAGGTCGTTCCATCCCTGATTGGCAGAGAACAGCTCGGAAAGGAGGAAAGCTGTCAGTTAAACTGAGAGTCAGAATGGCCTTGGGGGTTCTCAGAAACCCACAAGGTTTTGGGAAATCAGACACTCAAGAGTCACAGAGAATGTAACCTGCTAATTCATCCCCAAACTGTAATTTCTTCATCACAGCAGAAATCTCTGGTAGAGCAGTAAAGACTCTTCTCCTAAAGTGGCATCTCCACGACCAAGCAGTAGCTAGCCTGCTCACAAAAATAATAATGTGTTAATGACTTTGATAAGGGGGATACATATCATTATCACCTCTTAATTACCTTTTGAGCAATGGGAAAGCAGCTGTGGAATACACAAATAAAGGAACCAGGGGAGGAACTTCCCCTTAAATTGGTCTCTGTGATTGTTAATTTTGTATTATTCTGCCTCTAGCAATTATCTTTTTTTTTCCCCTAAGGTTACCTCCATTAGTCAAGAAGCAAAGTACAGGCTTGTAGTTGATTTGGTTCCAATTACAAACATGGTGTTTATCTATGGGAAGACCATTTCCTTTGGGCGTGTGGCTTAGAATTTAGGTCCCTTGTTGATTTCCCTCCCCATCTTCACATTCACAGGATACAGGTCTACACATTTACTTGGCAAACCAAGAACCAGAAGGCACTTTGGGGTGACTATGATTCCTTAAGAAGGAAGCTCTAGTTTTTATCCACCATGGCACCTAGCACAATATAGATGTGGTGTATGGAATCCCCAAAACTCCAGTCCCGAGGTGTCCTGTCCCCAAAAACTCTGCCCAGTGGCCGGCCAAGGAATGAGTGAACTTTGTGCAGTAAATCAATAACCTTTTCCCTGTCTCTCCACATAAAAAGCAGTCATCAGCTTCAGACTTTCCTTGCAAGCTGCTGTCTGGGATTCAAGGTTACCTGAACACAATTCCCATTATCACTTCAGGATTCCTCTGTCCTGATATTTTCTAGCCCTCCATGGAATTATTCTTCAGCTGTATGAAATTCTGGGCCAACTCCCTCTTCATAGTTCACTGTTATCAGTTATAATATTTAATGCTCCTGAGACAACTCATTTCTCTACAGGTTGGCAAAACCATTGCTGGAGAGAGATGGGGGGGAGGGGGGTAGAGAAAGAAGGAAGGAAGGAAGGGAGGGGAGGGGAGGGAGGGAGGGAGGAGCAAGGGAAAGAAAGGAAGAAAATGGGCTGTGAATACATTCAATTGAAAAAACTAAAATGCTGGTTCTGAAAGTTTGTCTTGCCTTGTTATTTTTATTTGGATAGATTTTATTCTACTTTCTGTTTCTAGCCTGGACTAGGAGTAAAGGAGTTATTGAAGTCCTTTATATTCATGAACCCAGGGCGATCTAAATCTAAGATTATGGGGCTTCCCTGGTGGCGCAGTGGTTAAGAATCCTCCTGCCAATGTGACGGACACGGGTTCGAGCCCTGGTCCGGGAAGATCCCACACGCCGCGAAGCAACTAAGCCCATGCGCCACAACGACTGAGCCTGCGCTCTAGAGCCCGTGAGCCCCAACTACTGAGCTGGCATGCCACAACTACTGAAGCCCGCGCGCCTAGAGCTCATGCTCAGCAACGAAGAGAAGCCACCGCAATGAGAAGCCCGCACACCGAAACGAAGAGTAGCCCCCGCGCACTGCCACTAGAGAAAGCCCGCGTGCGGCAACGAAGACCCAACGCAGCCAATGAATGAACGAACGAATGAATAATAAATAAATTTGTTTTTAAAATAAATAAATAAATCTAAGATTATCCCTCAAATCTGAAGTTAGCATAAAACCACAAACGATGAGTGGGTAGCTGAGATGACCACAGATTCCACTATTTGGATGTAACAAAAAGAGATCAGAAAAAGTGCTGTCTAGATTAACAGTCATCCTGATTTTTCTACAGTGATTCTACATTGTACGTCTAATTTCTAAACGTTAAAATGGGGCATTTGAATTTTGTTAAGAAAACAAATGCAGGCCAGTGCAATTCACTGGGCCAGTTAGTTTTGATCTGTCCCTTGCACATAAGCAGACCTAGAGCAGCGGCCCGGCCCCTTGCCCTTACCAGCCCCCGGCTGCTACTGTCAGGCATGACCCCTTATCTCACTTGGCTGGGCAAGGGCAGCGTCTATGACATCAGAATAGATAAAAGGGGCGACGCGAGGAGAGTGAGAGAGAAGCCAGACGCTCCCTTCTCTTCCACCCCACCCGCAGTGGCCTCCCTCATCCTCACCTAAGCCCCCCCAACAGCCCCACTTCCCAGAAGCCCCCGAAGCTTCTTCACCTCTGTTCTGGCAGCCCGTCCTCAGTGGTACCCTGCAGCTGGGCTTTCACTAAAACAAAAGAGTACGGTAGGGCTTCCCTGGTGGCGCAGTGGTTGGGAGCCCGCCTGCCGATGCGGGGGACGCGGGTTCGCGCCCCGGTCCGGGAAGAT
>NW_006781879.1:1009717-1028341 GCF_000442215.2 Lipotes vexillifer | reverse complement strand
TTCGAGCCCCAGTCCGGGAGGATCCCACATGCTGCGGAGCGGCTGGGCCCGTGAGCCATGGACACTGAGCCTGCGCGTCCGGAACGGGAGAGGCCACAACAGTGAGAGGCCGGCGTACCGCAAAAAAAAAAAAAAAAAGAGTATGGTAGCCCCTTCATATCCATCCCAAGATTCAACTAGACTTGGATGGAAAATATTCAAAATAAAAAATTCCAGAAAGTTCCAAAAGAGCAAAACTTGAATTTGCCATGTGCTAAAAATTATATGCATTGTATTTACAATTATTTACATAGCATTTACATTGTATTTGGTATTATAAGTAATCTAGAGATGATTTAAAGTATAAGGGAAGATGTGTATAAGTTATATGCAAACACTACACCATTTTATACAAGGGACTTGAGCATCCTTGGATTTGGGTATCTGCATGGGTGCTGGAACAAGTCCCCTGTGGATACCAAGGGACAACTGTAATTTTTACTTTAAACAATGGTGTTTGGGAATAACATGCTGTTAGCTTTTATTATCTAATGAATCTATTGCTGTTCCTGGTTGAAATTGACGATGAAAGGGTGGAGGGGGAAGACAGAATTCCCAAACTGCTGTGTGTTTGCTGTAAAGATGGCAGAATTAGAAAACAAGAAAGGAACCCTGGTTTCTAAAAGCCAGGCAAGCGAAATCTGGAAGTTTAATAGCAGACCAGCAGTGTGGAAGAGAAATGGCGTTGCCTAGGAGCTCAAGTGGGCCCCAGGAGTTTGTGTGTGAGTTGGGCCATGACAGACGGTGCTATAGCCCAATAGCTCTCCTCTTAATCCCCACTTCGCCCCTCTTACACGTTCACGCGTGATCCTCTGTCCCTTCTGCTTAGCCCACCCACTGGAAACTACCAAGAGCATGTGTACCGAATTTTCTAAGACAGTTTCTATTTTAAATGTCTGTTCTACTGGTCCTACAGACAATAGTAGCAAAAGCCAAAGTGCTGGGCTCTGGCACCAGACTGCCCAGTTTTGAATCCCAGCTTTGCCACCTAGTGAGTGACCTTCCTTAACCTTCTAAATCTCAGTTTCTCACTTACAAATCAGCCGTAATAGTAGTACATTGGGATTTTGTGAGAATTAAAAGTGCTAATATGATAAATAGCTTAAAATAGCATCTATCTCTGCTAATATCTAATAGTATCCAATAGTAATAGTAAGCTCTCAATAATACTAAACTTATTTTACTCATAATTGTCATTACTGCAGCAGTAGATACTTTACATACATTACCTCTACTCTCTATGATAACCCAGGAAGGGATAAAATGTCTTAGAAATTGGAGAAGTTGGTGACAAAACAACATCTCTCAGATTGCGGCTTCTATCAAGAAAATGATGCAAAAACAACTGGTACATAATTTGCAAACTTCCTTGTATGATTTTAAGTCAGCCTTAGCCATTTCCCTGCTAAGAATCTGTAGTAGGTCTTCACAATTGAATCAATGCTAGTTAAGCCTTAGTAATGATCTGTTTTGACCTTGCAAGACTGCAAAGCTGTGACCTCAGGGGGAGGTAGGTGCTCTCTCAGCAACTTTAAACCTCCCTCCAGCATAATTCTTTTCACATTGCCCTGTGTTCACTGGTTTGCCTTTCCCGGGAGACTGAGCCAGGTCATAGTCACCTTTATATCCCCAGAGCCTGGCAAGGTCCACCTCCCAGGAGGTGCTCGAGAATCTTGGTTGAATGAATAAATTAATAAAAGTTAAAGGTGGAGAGATTTCAACTCAGCATAAATGTGGAAGCAAGGGAAGGAGGGAGGGAAGGAGGAAGGAATAAAGGAAAGACTGGAGGAGGGAGGGGAGGAGGAAGGGAAGGAAGGAAGGGAGGAAGGAAGAGGGCAAAGCATTATGGAAGTGGTTATTTCTCTAATACAGCAGAGTTTATTTGCCGATCTATTATCTGGATTTAAAAGTCCCAACTCTAAGATGCTATGAATTATTGAACACCTATTAAGGACTTAGAACTCCGATGGTTACCAGAAGAAAGGGAAAGTGAGAGTTTAGCAAATAGACATTAGACACAAAAGTTATCCTCTGGAGCTTACAATTTAATTGGGGAAGTAAAATTAACACATGAAACAGTCAAAAGACAATACATCCTAGCATGTAATTAGGTTCTAACTTACTTGTCACAGACAAAATGGTAAGGTCAGAAGGGAGGAACTGCAGTGTGAGCTGGAGGAATCAGGGAAGACTTGTTGGAGATCTGAGACTTGGGCTGCCCCCTGGAAGGATAACAGGGAAGGGCAACAATCTCAGTAAGGACAGAGGCAGGGAGGAGTCTGTTCAGGGATCACTGAGACCAATTTGGCAGGGGAGAGAAGCGGGCAGGGTGGAACCAAATTACTGGTGGCCTTGGAAGTCAGCCTAAGGCCTTTTTACACGGGATGTGGTAGCACACAGAAGCAGCCAGGAGGACGTTTTGGGCAGGACTCACTTCCTAGTCTTTCTTTCTCTTGCCCGTGGATGAGAGTGACTTGTATTGGCTAGAATCACCCTATGGGTGATGAATTTCCGAGAATGTGGCAGATGAAAGTGGTGGTGGCAGCACCAGGCAGCTCATTCTAGTTCCCAGATGGTGCTAAATCTAGGCCAGGAAGCGTCACTATTTCCCCAAATTCTGTGACTTCACAAGTTGCAGGAAATGGGGTGGGGATGGGAATAAAGAGCTTTTCTCCACTGCCTCAGAGGGTGGTATTTTACAAGAGGCATATGTGCTGGCTTCGATCTGAGATGGCTTCCACGTGTGCGCCTCTTCTCGTGAGTGATAAACCAATCAGAGAAGTATCCTCTTGGCAAGACAGCCCGATGCTGGCTGATACTACCTTCCATCTTTCTAGATCATTCTGATTTTACATACATACGTAAGTATGTGTTTTTTCTATCTATCTTCTCTGAAGATAGATCCTAAACACACTTGATGGAGTATATAATACTGGCTTTCCACGAAAATGAATTCACCACAAAATTTGAGCTATCACTATAACACCCTGTTATATCAGAACAATAACTGCTTGGAGCCATTGCGATATTTATAAAGTATCAGAGCTTTAACAAAATGAAAACATGACATAAAAGAAATGCCCTTCAATTTTTACGCAAATTTCTCGATTTGAAATAAAATAAACATTAAGTTTACATATGCAAATTAATTCTAACTAGCCATGTTTTCATACTTAGTCATTAACCACAGTTTTCTTTTGTCTCATTGAAATTAGCCCTACCATTTAAAAAATATTAACAAAGGAATGCTTTAAATGCCTTAAATTTTTAGGCATTAATTATGAAATATTATCCAAATAAGGAAAAAAAACATATATTTGAAAATATACTCTAAAACAATAAAGAAATAATTTTTTGGAACTAATTTTGTGTTAATTTGAGATTTTACTAGATATCAGAGAAACCATGTGTATTTGTGCCTATCTCTGTTATGTATCTGTGATCCTGCTGCGTTTGTCTATGCCTCCATCCTTAGACTAAGTCTTAGGATGATTTCTCATGAGAACAATAAAAAGGATCTTCCACCAATGAATAAAGTAGCAAGAAAATGTTTGGGGGGAAATGTTGAGAAACAAGTCTGATCTTTTGTTTTATATACCAATGAGTAATTATTGATATAACAGTTTTAATTAAGGTAACTTCCACAGCCTAAATACATTTCAAATCACATTTTCAACAAACATAAAGTAAGGGCCATTGCTTGAAAAATCCATTTTGCAGGTAGAAAAACTGATTGCAAGAATAAATGACTTGTTTAAAGACAGGCTGTCAGTAACAAAATCAAACCTAGCTGTCTTCACTTTTAGCTCAAAGTATTTCTCATTAACCCTCATTTATGTCCAGGACCCACTACTGGACAAGACCTCACTTTGCCCAGAGAAGGTCTTACAAGAGAAAAACAACAGATTTTAGGATATATCTCCCTATTATATACCCCCTTTTTTTTTTTTTTTTTTTTTTTTGCGGTCCGCGGGCCTCTCACTGTTGTGGCCTCTCCCGTTGCGGAGCACAGGCTCCGGACGCGCCGGCTCAGCGGCCGTGGCTCACGGGCCCAGCCGCTCCGTGGCATGTGGGATCTTCCCGGACCGGGGCACGAACCCGTGTCCCCTGCATCGGCAGGCGGACTCTCAACCACTGCGCCACCAGGGAAGCCCTATATACCCCCTCTTTTAATTTATATAGGAAATTAAACCACCGGTTCTTAACTATGGTTGATCACCAAAATCACCCATGAGACTTAAAAACATGCAATGATCAGGACCCACACCAGAGCCAATGAAATATAATCTCTGGAGGTGAAGTCCTTTAATACTTCATTTTCAAGAAAAATAACATATGTTTACTAATCAACTGCCTGACACACTTCCATATTGCTTTTTATTTCCTGTTTGGAAATGTCCCGAATCTCATACTCCTCTTTATTTATTATATTTTTTGTCATTTCCATTGTCTACATTTTCTGTCCCTTTAATCTTTTTAAAAAGCTCCCCACCCGAAAGAAGTTTGATGATCTTGAAGATTTGGAAAGGAGATGGTATTAGAAAATTTCTAAAACTCTCTGTTTTAGAATGAAAGAAGTAAAGGAAAATCATTTGCAGTGGAGGTGTCATCATTTCATCAGCATTTTGGGAGATGTTTGTTGGGAAAGAAGATTCACAGATGAAACAACACAAAGGAAAATACATACAAAGAAGAGATCATTCGTAGCAAGGAAGAAACAGCCCCAGCTATGCTAATAGCTCATATTCAGGTGTTACTCTGCGCCCTGTTTTAATTCTCTAAATGGTACTCTTAAGTGAAAAAAAAAAAAAAAAAGGTCTTTACAGGGAAGAATGGCCATCACTGAGGTTTCTTTTACCCTCTTTGTTGCACACAGTTCTATTAACCAGGATTAGAATAGGATTCATCCAAAAACCTAATATGATGAAACAAAATAACATTACAAATTTACCATTCCTCCAGAATGCTTGGTAGAGAATCTGAATTAACCCAACATTGTGATAAATTGGCAATAACAATGTTTACTGTTTCATACAATGTATTTAACAGTAATCATATTCTGAATATAATTTTTATTTTTTTATTCAGGTAACACTGGTTTATAACATTATATAAGTTTCACGTGTACAGCGTTATATTTCTACTTCTATATACACTACAGCTTGCTCACCACCCAGAATTTAGTTTCCTTCCATCATCATACAGCTGATTCCCTTTACCTATTTCACCCTCCCCCCGAATATAATTTTTTTTGATAAATCAAAGAAGTCATATCTTTAGTTCTCATTGGGCAATTCTTTAGGTACAAATGTACCCACACAAAACTGGCATGTAGTGACTAAGCAGAAATGCCTGTGTTCTATCTGCCCTTTCCATCACCACAGGAAGCAAGAGGACACAGTTGACAGAGAGTGCATACATGTACTCATATTCATTCAACAGTAGGTGCTGATTTTGTGTCAGGCACTGTGCTAGGCAATGGATTTATGGCTGTGAGCATAAGTTTTGGTCCCTGCCTTTCTAATGCTTACATTCTAACTACAGAGACAGAGAACCATGGCATTCAAACTGATAGTGGAAAAAAGCAAAGCCACTGACTTAAGTCTGCTCAGGTTGCCATCACAGAATACCATGACTGGGGGAGCTTACACAACATTTATTTCTCTCAGTTCTGGAGGCTGAAGTCCAAGATTAAGGCTTTGGCAAAACTGGTGTCTGGTGGGGCCCTCTTCCTGGTTTGCAAACAGCTGTCTTCCTCTTGTATCCTCACATGGCCAAGAGAACAAGCTCTAGTCTCTTCCTATAAGGACGCTAACCCAGCATGGCAGGGTGAGGGCGGGGGGAACTCCATCCTCATGACCTTATCTAAACATAATTACATCCCAAATCCACCTCCTGATACCGTCGTCCGTTGGGGGTCAGGTTTCAACACATAAATTTTGGAGGGACAAACACAAAGTCCTTAACAGCCATCTAGACCTGTGATATCCAACAAGGCAGCCACTAGCCACATGTAGCTATTGAGCTCTTAAAGGGAGGTTCATCCATGCCGAGGTGTCCTGTAGTGTAAATTATACACCAGATTTCAAAGATTTAGCAGGGAAAAAAAAAACACTATGGAAAATACCTCATGAATAATTTCTTATATTGTTACCTGTTGAGATGATAATATTTTGGATATATTGGGTTAAATAAAAAATATGACAATTTATTTTGCTAGTTTAGTTTTACATTTCTTTAATGTAGCTATTAGAAAAATTAAAATTACTTCTGAGGCTCACACTTACGTCCTGCATCATATTTCTGTAAGACAGAAGTGGTCTAGCCCCAAGGTTCTCAAATAGAGGCGATTTTAGCAGACCAGCTCAGATCACTCCTTCAGACCCCTGGTTGTCACATGTCACCAGCATGTTCATGAGTAAGAACTAGAGGGTTCTCTCAGAACCCTGAATAGATGGTTTAAAGTTTAAGGCACATACTTATTATGGGTCTGAGTATCCACAACAAATATTCACAACAGATCTCCTTAGGCCTCATGTTAAAGAACTTATTGCTTGTAATTCTGACTAGATGGAACCTTCCATAATAAAGATTTTAGAGTTCAAAATGAGCCACATGTGGTAAATGGTTCATCTCGGCGAAGTTTATTTCTGCCTGAATGTGCCACATGTTTTAAAGAAGAAATTTGGGTGAAATCAGTCCCGACCCTGTAACATTCTGATAATTGCTTTTCTCTTGAAGGTGTGCCTGATTTCAACTGATTTACTTGCCATGTGTTTTTTTCTTACTGCCAGGCAATAAAAGGTTCTGATTATTTCAGCTTTCTGGTTGTTTGGATTTTAGCAAGGAAGTGTAACCATACTTGGATGTGATGCATGACATATTTGAAGCTGTAGTATCAAAGGGTTTTGGGACTTTGGCTAAATATTTAGAACCCCTACTTCTCTATTTCCATCCTGATGCAAGAGAGAAGCCCAGTGCTTATACACTGAAGTTCTTCAAAAATAACAGTAGGAAAATAAGTTTCCTTACTTGGTCCCCAGGGACGGAAACCTACTCCCCACCTTCCCCACTCCAATGTCTCATCTGGAAACTCTGCTTTGATCCTCCAGATCCACAGGCCCTGCTCACCTGAACCTCTCCTTCTCAAAGTGCAACTGTTGCTTTGAGATTTAAATAAATAAAGTTTTCTCATGCATGCATGAGCATTTTTACATCCAGACCACCTCGGATTATTTCTTTTTTTAAAAAATAATTAATTAATGAATCTTCTTGTTTGTTTGCATTGGATCTTCATTGCTGCGCGGGGGCTACTCTTTGTTGCGCGGGTTTCTCATTGCGGTGGCTTCTCTTGCTGCGGAACACAGGCTCTAGGTGCACAGCCTTGAGTACTTGTGGCTCACGGGCTCGGTAGTTTTGGCTCGTGGGCTCTAGAGCGCAGGCTCAGTAGTTGTAGTGCACGGGCTTAGTTGTTCTGTGGCACATGGGATCTTCCCAGACCAGGGCTCAAACCCGTGTCCCGTGCATTGGCAGGCAGATTCTTAACCACTGCACCACCAGGGAAGCCCCCCCCGGTTATTTCTTAAGCAGGCAGAAAGTGGTGTGCCCTTATAGTCACAGTCTTCAAAATTTAGGCAAAAATAAGGCTTTACTTGGAAGTAAAAGCAAACTGCTTAGTGATCGGGTGAAAGAAAATTATCTTGTTACAGAAACCACTTGAGGAAGACCAGGATTGGTCTACAAATACTGTGCTGCATCATTAAACCGCAGGAAGAAAAAAAAAAGGAAACCACATTACTTTACATAACTTTCAAACCTCATGTAACCTCCCAGGCCCTCCCCCTTAGTCAGATGCATCATCTGCCTCTAAAGCACAATAATTTTCCAGAGTAAAACTCATCGAGGAAAAGTTCCTATACTTTGGATTAAAAATACACATGACTCATTTATATTCTAGGTGACGTATGACTATGTTGAACAGCAGGGAGAATAGCATATTGAGTTGGCATATGTCACAAATATTCCAGTTCTCCTTCTGGGTACTTGGTAGAATTGCATTTTCCCACCCATTTGAATTTAGACACAGCCATGTGAAGGTGGCTAAAAAAATACGAGCAGAAGTGATGAGTGTCACTTCCGGTCAGCTTTGAGAGGAAGTACTCATGGCCGCGTGTTATCAGCTCGGATCTTGAGTGAATGAGATAACCAGAGTTCTTCTGAAGACCTAACTTTGAAGATGTAGCCTGTGATGTTAAGTCCTGGAGACCTGGGGGTTTTCATGACTACGGCATCTATCTATTCTGACTAATAAACACATCATTTAGAATCTAGTACCTTATTTTTACCTTCTGTGTCTTCTCAAAATATCACTTACTTTCTCCCAACGTAACAGAGGAAAGAGAATTCTATAAACAGACTTAAAAAGAATCATTACAAAGATAAAAGTACATTTAAAGCACAGAAAGTATACTATGAGGGAAGAAGAGGGTGATTGTCTGACAATAGATATCGCCGCTGCAGTTGTGTGTGTTTTGATTTCATAGTGCCACTTAGCGGTGTTGAGCACGGGGATTTGCTCCATCTTTTCCCCAGGCCAATTCAACAATGTTACCACAGAATGATTTTTAGTGACCAGTTTTTCCATGCCCTGCTTTTGGTTGCAGCTAGTTTTCCATTACGTTTTCATGTCTGTGGTCCTTATTTGACTCTGTTAGGATGGAGACTACCAACGTGAAGAACACCTGCAGTGTCTGCGACTCAGCATCTAACTTTTCATGGGCTTTTTTTTCTATTCTCCCACTGTGTACTAACCACAAGTATGCAAGCTAGAAGACTGAATACTAAGCAAAAGGGAAAACTGGGTTGGTTGTGGCTTAAGGTGTTAGTAGGAAATTCCTCCAGCTGCTGGGGCATTTGTTGAACACGTGACTACTGCTGGCAATAGCCAATGCTCTACACCAGCTGACTACCAATAACTGGGAAATTTAGTTACTTTTCTTTTTTATTTCCACTTAATTTGCAGTTTTATCAAAGTGAAATGTGTACTTAATTTTTAAAAATCAAACAATTCTACCCAGCCTGTAATGAAAACCTCTATCCGTCCCGACCCCTGAGTTACACTCCTTGGATATCCATTTTAAAATCCATTCACTGCTTCTGTCGTCATGTCTCTAAACAACCTGCTTCTCTTGTGTTGCTTGCTTTTTCAGATTTAGATAGATGTAATGATTTCCCACTACAGAACACAAAAACTTCACTTTACTGCATTAACATCCTCCTGTAGACATACAGGCACACATACGCATAGTATCAATTCGTTTTTGCTGTGTAACAAATCATCCCCAAATGTACTGGCTTAAACCAGCCATTTATGTACTCACAATTCTGTGGATCAGCTGTTTGAACTGGACTGGGCTGGGCAATTCTGGTCTTGGCTGAGCTCATGGTCAGCTGTGGTCAGTTACTGTGGTGGCTGGGGGCTGGCTGACCAGAGTGGCCTCAGCTAGGGGGGGCTCTTCCGTTCTCCACGTGGTCTTCCATCGTCTAGCAGGTGAGGCCAGGCACGTTCACACAGAGGGTGGGCAGGGTCCCGAGGGTCCGAGTGGAAGCACACGCAGCTTCCTGAGGCCCAGGCTCAGAACTGGCTTTCTGGTACTCCCACTTCATTCTCTCACAAGGCCAGCTGGATTTGAGTGGAAGAGGAATAGACTCCACCTCTTGATGGGAGGTGCTATAAAGTCTCATCGTGAAGGATACAGGGAGAAGAAAATTGTGGCCATTTTTGCAATCTACTACACACAAGTAGTATACGTACACATAGGTACTTTCCCTCGCCACCATCCTCTTTACATAGACATATCATATATCACCAGTCAGAGTTAAGTGAGTATTTAATATTGACCCTATTATAATGATGGACGTTTACTTATAACTAGATCTCATAATGAACTAGGATTATATTTTCTTTCTTACATGAGGATTTTTGCTCTGCTCCTCAGAGTAATTAATTGTCTTGTTTTGAGTTGTTTGCTACAGCTTTTCTATGTGCTTGCCAGTTATTCAGCTCCGAACTCTGCAGTAAGTATACATTTCCTAAGAACAACAGATGAATGATCAATTTGTTCCCCCACCCGCTTTGAGTCATCCCTCTGGAGCCCTCCATCCTTCTATTCAATCTGGACTCCGTCTTCTTTGGCCCTGTTGCATAGTAATCACTCTGAGGTTCCCTTGGCTACTTTCTTCTGTAGAATGCCCTGTTTCTTGTCTACTGGTGTCCTCTTTCTTTCTCCTCATTTTGGAGGGTATTTTCTAGTAGGTTCCTGGAAAAGGGTGCATAGGCAGCAACTTTTTGAGACTTTGAATGTTTGAAATACTACCCCACCTGCAGACCTGTCTAACAGCGTGGATGGAAATTCTAAGGTGGAAAGTATTTTCTTTAGGATTGTGAAGGCACTGCTTTTCTACTTCCAATATTATTTTTAAGACCTCTGAGACCTTCTGATGCCTGATCCTTTGTCCATAATCAGGTTTTCTTCTCTAGAATTTTTTAGAATCATCTCTGTTACTGGACTTCTGGGAAAAAAAGACAATGCTATATCTCAGTGGGGGTCCTTTTTCATTCATCTAATTGCATGTTGACTCAATCTAATAACTTTTCTACTTATTATGGGACTTCTATTGGATATCCTTTACAGATAATTTTTTTTCATCTTATTTTCTCTTATTTTAAAAACTGTTTTCACTTGTTCTACTTTTACGAAGGTTTTTGTTGTTGTTGGTGGTGGTGGTTTTCGCTGCTTTGTCAATAAATTTATTGTCTTTATCTGAAAAATCTTCATAGGAAATTGTGGTTTAATTTATCTCTCAGTGGTCCACTCCTGAGCTCTGAGGCAGCTTGATCTTTCCTCTGAGCAAGAGACATTCTGGAACAGTTCCAACTCTTTGTTTTTTTTTTAACTTCTTTCTTAGGCTTCTTCTGATAGGCCGGATTCTCTCATACAGTAGTACAGTTTTCGTGTACATCTCCTCCGTCATGTCTGCAGCTATGTTGCTCTTTATGTATTGGGAGAATTGTTTCTTGTTAGCATCTTCATCATCCTCCATAAGGTAACTCATATCATCTGCAACGTTCTGAGCCACAATGTGCTTCTGAGGTACATCTGCTTTGAATTCCCTGCTTTCTGAATCGTAACCAGGGAACAATTTGGTACTGTGAGGCATTGATAAGCCTCCATCCACAACTCCCCTCAGAGCCCCCAAAACTTTATTTCCAGTGGTAGTTCTGGCAAAATTTTAGTTCAAATAGCAGGTGAAGGTACCAGGCTGACCATCAAAGCTTTCCTCATTGTATTTATATCTTGTCCATGCAAAACCAACTGAGAAGCCTGCGGGCCAGCAGGAGGCCAGGACAGAATGCCGCAGCATATCTGTCCGGCCAACTGTCACACACCATGCTTTGGGGGTTCATGAGCATTATCTTCTCAGAAAATCATATGCCCTTCTATTCAGGCATAAGAGATTTGACAAATGATATCTCTGTTGGTTACATGGACGATCATTCTTTATTTGGTTGTGTTGTACTTAACTTTTGTCCTGGATTACCAAGTGTTTCTGAGCATAGCAATCAAATTTACCCTCTTGTTTTCTTTTAAATTTTACTTGGTATCTCTTAAAGTAAGACCTATTCTTGATATCTTTAACAGAGATCCATGTCGATGGGTTGCCATTGACCTCTTTTTTGGAGTTTTTAAAACTTTATTTCTCTACCATTCTATTTAATATTTATTTATTCTATTCTATTTTAAAATTCTAAGAGTGCTTTAAGTCTTGTGAATGCTCCTTTTCAAGAGCACCCTGTTCTTGTTTCATGGATGTAATATCTGCTCTTATTTCTCTGAGAGTTTTGTTTGTGTTTTACATTTTCTTCTGCTCCCTGAATGGTCTCTTCCCTCTGTGGTGTTTATTAATTTTGAACTTTGCCTTTTATGTTAGATATTTCCTTCAAATATCTGTTACTCCTTGGTTGTCCATTTTCAAGAGAAGTCCTAAAAAGTTAGTGGCAGAAGTCCTAAAAAGTTCCTGTCTGAGGAATGAAAGTGTATGTGTGGGATCTGCAACAAATGAGATGCACCATTGGGCTCCCCCAACAGTCTGTGTCTGCACTAGTTTTCTATTGCAACGGTAACAAATTACCACAAACTTGGCTGCTTAAAGCAACACAAATTTACTATCTTACAGTTCTGGAGGTCAAATGTCTGATTCCGTCTTGCTGGGCTAAAATTAGGTTGTCGGCAGGGCTGCATTCCTTTCTGGAGCCTCCAGGGAAGAGTCCATTTCCTTCCCTTTTCCAGGTTCTAGAAGCCACTTGTATTCCTTGACCTTTGGCCCTCTCCTTCCCTCTCCAAAGCCAGTAACAGTGGGTCAAGACTTCTTCATATCACATCACTCTGACCTCTTCTGCTTCTCTCTTCCACTTCTAAAGAGCCTGGTGATGACACTGGCCCACCTGGATAACCCAGGACACTCTCCCTATTGTGGTTGGCTGATTAGCAACCTTAATGCCACCTGCTACCTTAATTCCCCTTTGCCATGTAACCTAACATAGTCACAGGCTTCAGGGATTAGGATGTGGACATCACTCTTACCACAGTTACCCCAGTGCCTGTAGACACTGTCTCCTGGGCTGATCCATTTACCCAAAGAGGAAGGCTCCTTTCTCCTGCCAGTGCACATGCAGCATTCCGGGGGTCAAATGTTGCTGGTGGTGCCACTAGTTGGTCTGCAGATGCCCCTCTTAGCCTCCCTGGTTTCTAGTTGTCACGAGTGCCCTCAGCTGTGTCCAGTATTCCCTCATCCAGAGCAGTCTCACTCAACCTCTTTTGAGAATAAACCTTCAGTCTTGTACTGAGTTGAGAAGGTATAGTCACTGGCAGTGCAGGATACCATAGGGAATCTAGGTCCAAGTATTCCTTAAACAGATTCTTAATCACTCCTCCTGGTGTCAGTCTTGCCCACACCCCTTTGGAGGCAGCTGGTGCCTCTACTGCTGAGACTCTTGGGGCCTCGGTGGCTCCATCAAACCAGATTTTTGGCTTTGCTTCTTATAGGCTCTTGCCATTCAGCTTTCTCCTGTCTAGTAAGTCAGTTATTGCCCATCCATCTGCTTTCTGGCTTTCAAAATAATGCTATTTCCTCTTTTGTTCCCATGGTCCTTATTGATATGTGCTTTTTCATTCTCTGTCATCTTAGTGGGGCTTCGAGAGGGAATGGAGATTCGGTCATGTTTTGTTTCGTTTTGTTTTATCTGCCATGTTTAGCTAGAAGTCCCTATGGTTTGTTTTTTGGGAGCACTAAGTAATTGTGAAATCACTTATATCCTTTGTGTTCTGTATGACAATCAGTTTCTATTAGTTTTCACTAAACACCAGTGACAAGAGTTCTGAAATGTCTGTGTTCCCTATGAAGGAAAAAAAAAAGGAAGTGAAGATGGCAATTACCAAGTGGCCATCTCAAAATAGTAATGTCAAAATAGCCTTCTTTGCCTCATCTAGAATAGGTGCTCAATAGGGCATTTGTATGAATTACATGCTGCCTAAAATGTACTCCAAGAATCAGGTAGGTCCAAGCTTTAATCCCAATATCTCTGAGCACAGGCCTGTGCAAACTGAGTTGCTGTTGAATAAATACTGATGAATTCATTAGCCGTTTTTCTTAAGTCCAAGCTAGAAAAGCAGCTCCTTCTCATTCTAAATGTCTGAAATGAAAAGTGAAAAGTACCACATCCTGGGCTCCTCTGGTGGCGCAGTGGTTGGGAGTCCGCCTGCCGATGCAGGGGACACGGGTTCGTGCCCCGGTCTGGGAGGATCCCACATGCCGCGGAGCGGCTGGGCCCGTGAGCCATGGCCGCTGAGCCGGAAAAAAAAAAAAAAAAAAAAAAAAGTACCACATCCTAATCAATTTCAATAAAGGCAAAATACTGAATTCCCTGGAATGCATCAAACAGAACTTTGATATTTTATATACTAGTGATGCTGCTGGTAGTAAATCAGATAAATCATGTATAGAAAATGTAGATTTTATCACCTCCTAGTTATATTAATATGTCATTCTCTCTCCTCTTCCCCCAAAGCATGCTATTTCATTAATTGTTGTACTTTTTCCTGATAACTTCTGTCTGAGGACTGAAAGCTTGGCCAACTACTGTTTTGACAATGCAGGCGAATGGGATGGAAACATCACCCAGTTAGAGGCGGAGTGGTGGCTACAATCTCAGTCTCCTTCTCTTAGCACTACGGCTCTTTTCACAAGTATTTGCTGCCCCTTTGGGGGGCCTGTAGTTTGTTCCATGTAAATATAAGAGGTGTTGGGAGCTAGCAGTGGGTTACTAGGGGCCTCTGGGCATCTAGCAGTTTGCTCAGACCAACAGCCAACACAGCTACGTGGCAGGCTCCAAATGAGGACTTTGGCTGCTCTCAGAAGGCTTCTTCTAGCCCTAGGCTAACGTCTCCACTGTACTGGGCTTTCTTTGTTGACACCTAAGAGCAGCAGCTGCATCCAGCACCACCGTGACACAGAAACTCGGTTGTGTTAGCGAGGCCAACCTCTGCTCTGAAATGCTCCTAATTAGCTGTTAATACATGACATCTTCACACATACACACCTCAGTGCAGAGAACAGCCAGTTCAACCCATGCATAGAAAGCTGACGACAAAGGTGAGAAAGAATGAATGGTTATGATACATTTTGTTCTTTCAGGGTAAAAGAAAAGTATTTGATGAATTGTATATTGTAGTACTTTGTTGTCCCATATTTATGATTCCAAACCTGAGATCTCATCTGGACTGCTGGGTGGCTTGGAAAACAGAAGAAAAGATATTTCTTTTTTTTTTAAGTTTTTTTTCTTTAATAAACTTTTTTCTTTGGCTGCATTGGGTCTTCGTTGCTGTGCATGGGCTTTCTATAGTTGCAGCGAGCAGGGACTACTCTTCGTTGCAGTGTGCGGGCTTCTCATTGCGGTGGCTTCTCTTGTTGCGAAGCCCAGGCTCTAGGTGCGCGGTCTTCAGTAGTTGTGGCACATGGGCTCAGGAGTTGTGGCTCCCGGGCTCTAGAGCGCAGGCTCAGTAGTTGCAGTGCACGGGCTTAGTTGCTCCACAGCATGGGGGATCTTCCCGGACCAGGGCTTGAACCCGTGTCCCCTGCATTGGCAGGTGGATTCTTAACTACTGCACCACCAAGGAAGTCCTATATTTCTTTTTAATCTGTTCTGCAAAGATTTAAAAGCAGTTGAAGAGATACTTATTAAAACTTCAGCTAGCTCTGTGACCTAGAGCTAGTTGAGCTAGGCTGTAGCACAATCTTTCTTCTCTTAGGACCTCAATGTTTCTCATTTATAAATGAAGGGATTAGATTCTCTATATATTGAACTAAGAGGTTTCTGTCAGTGTTAAAAACCTGAGATTCTAAGATAGGCAACTTTCCTGAAACGACGGGGAGGAAAGCCTTTGAAAAAGCACACCTCCCATTATATGAGGATTTGTTATATCCAACTTGGATTTAGCACCTTTATACACAGACAGGTGTTAGAAATTTGCAATGAATAAGAAATATGCTGAAAGATTTAGTAGAAAGAAACAGAATATTGTTTGTTTGTTTTAAAGAGCAATATTGTTTTTTGAAGAGCTCTGTGCACTGGGAAATTGTCATCTAGCACCAAAGAAAATGTTTGTCATATTTATGTTTCCATTTCATGATCTCAAGTACAACTTTGTAACTGTAACTGTGACTGGTCCACCTGTCAACTCCTGGGACCCGAAGATTTCTAACTCCACGGGGAAGACAGGAGAGTACTGCCTTCCACTGCACCTCTCAGCCTCACACAAAGCTTTTTATCATGTATCATCTCATGCAGGACTCATTTCCTACAGTCAGAAAGACACAACTTGAAAGAACTTTTCTTGCAGACATTTTGAAAGCTAAACTTCTCTTTTGTGGGTGGTAGATGAAAGCTCAGTGTTTGATTACCCATGGCCTTATAGGTAAGATGAATATTCCACTGTGCTTCCGCCCAGTTTCCCAGGGTATAACCAATTTTCCTGATGGAGAGTGGATTAAATTTGCAGATAAAACATGCTGAGGCAAGAGAACTGGCCTAGGAACCTCAAGGAAGGAGAGTTCAGAGCCTAACTAATGAGGTGGGTGGTCTAGGGCGAGTCACTTGGCTTCCTGGAGCTCAGTTTCTCTACTGTATGTAATGCCCACGTCACTGCATTCTCAACAAGAATCTTCTCGGGTAGTTTGTTTTGTGGTATCATGCCAGCCTGGAATTTTTTTGCTCCTTTCTTTCAAATTCCTGGGAATGGCTTAAATAAGGAGAGGTACTATCACTCCAAAGTGGTTTTAATATGTCAATCTTGTTTAAGGCCTGTTGGTAATTCTCCAGATCTTGGTCTTTTTTATGACTATATTCAGTTAGGATTAGGTTTGGCCGTGAATAATGGAACCCTAAATAATGAAGACCTGCAAAAGGCAAATGTCTTACTTCTCTTTCATGTAAAAGAAGCCTGGGGACTTCCTGGTGGTCCAGTGGCTAAGACTCCACGTTCCCAATGCAGAGGGCCTGGGTTTGATCCCTGGTCAGGGAAGTAGATCCCACGTGCAGCAACTAAGAGTTCGCATGCCGCAACTGAAGATCCTGCACGTGGCAACAAAGATCCCATGTGCTGCAACTAAGACCTGGTGCAGCCAAATAAATCAATCAATAATTTTAAAATAAATAAATAAAAGAAGACTGGGGGCAGGTATCTAGAAATGCATCAGCAGAAAACCATCACAGACGCAGGCTCTACCTTGCTATACCGCCAGTTTTAGCATAGGGATCACACCTCACAGTCTAAGATGGTCCCTCAAGCTTCATCCATTATTTTGACATCCCTCTCCACTGGAAAGGAGAGAGGGCTCAAAAGGGAGCACCTTCTTGCTTTAAAAATCACTTCTGGAAGTTACATGTGGCACTTCTACTTACATCTCACTGAGCAGAACTTAGTCACATGGCCACAGCTAGCTGCAAGGGAGGCTGGAACAATGTAGTCTTCAATCCAGGCAGCCATGGGCACAGCTAAATGAGAGGGTTATGGAGGTGAGCACTAGGGTCTGAGCCAGATCAGATATCCTGCAGAATTCTTTCACTCTCCAAGAGTCATGAGCTATTCCTCTGGAAAGGCTCTAAGATTAAATTAGGAAGTACTATCTCAGGAAGGACAAAGAGGCGGTAAGATGGATAAAAGATAGCCTCAAGATACACTAGACTGTTTCAATAATGTCTTAACACATCCATGCAGAATGTGTTAACCTATCAGAGAGATGCAAGGGGTGTGGTCGTTATGGGTTAACTAGAAAAGTTTCCATGGATAAATTTTATCCAAAATCAAAGAGATGGGAAAGATATAATTTGTCAGGACAAAGAGGTGGGCTGTTTCAGTAAAGAGTGCAGTTGCTCTTTGGAAAAACCATAAAGTGAAGAATGTTCTCTTCAGTTCCCCTCTGTTCTCACCTCTATATACTTTCCTCTCTTTCAACACTATTCCCTTTCCATAAGCATGCAATGGTGTGGGCATTTGTGTGTGCGCACACACATAAACATACACACACATGCCCATGCACAAAGGTATACGCTAATATTTTACTGAACCATAATTTAAGAGGGAAAAACCAAATGTGCTAAACTAATTAACTCTTACCTAACTTGCTACCATCCCAGGACTACTGTACAAATTAAATTAAAATTAAAGTTCCTGGGAGTGAGCATTGCTTCAATTCTAGGCAATAAATGCCCTAGAGACTATTACTTACAGACCCTATGAGGATGAAAATATATACCCTCAAAGAGGTTATACGCCGGTAGAGAGCCATGAACACTCCTTCCAAGAAAAGCATGCAGTATGATCTTTTATTCAAACTGTTATGAGGGCACCGGGAAAGCAGAGTTTAATCCCAGCTTGAGAGGAGGATGATGAGAAATGGGTAATATTTTGTAGGTAGAATTAGACCTGGTTGAAAGGAGGACATGTCAGATGGAAGGACCAGCCTGAGAAGAGGATGGAGATGGATGACAGTGAGTAGCCTACATAATGGAAGGAAAGGGACCAGGGACGGCACAATGAGACTTGCAGCTGAAAATACAGTTTGAGATCTTATCATGAAGGGACTTGGAACTTTAACAATAAAAGAAATGGACAATACAAGAAAGTTAGAAAGTACCCTGATCAAAGCTCTTCTATAAGAAATGCCATCTGGAGACAGCACATAGACTGAAGGGTGAAAAGAAGTGATCCAGGCAGAGCAACTTGGAGACCAGCTTAAGTCCAGATAAGAAGTAACAGAGACCTGAATAAAGTTCCTGGGAATGGAGAAGACAATATATCACTAATGGTGAAATTTCACGTGAAAATCAGATGGGATATATGGGGGAGGGAGCCCTTCTAGGCACTTCTCAGGTAACACCATGTGAGTTTCCACATTTCCCAATGGTATGTGTGACCCCTGAGCCCAAGTGCAGAGAGGTAAAGGGAGGGGAAGGCCGGAGGGGGG